>NC_060162.1:12711518-12758539 GCF_021292245.1 Micropterus dolomieu | reverse complement strand
ATAATTGGGCAAGCCAGCTAATTGTCAAACAAGGTCAGAGTCAGAGAGAGGGCTCACGTAACTTACTTTTCTCTCCCTATCATGTCAATTTCTACTATTTGTTTTTTTGTTGTTTGTGTTGCTCTCTATGTATTGCTCTCCCTCTCCCTCTCTCTCTCTGCCCTTCCCTGCAAAGTAAGTTATTAATTAATTCCAACCGCGGTTTCCATTCATTTGAATACCCCGAGACTGGAGAGACTTGCTCCAGAAGGCTAATCCATCACAGCGAACAATTCACCTTTATTTTAAGTAAAGTTAATATCGTGCGCTAATGCAGTTGGGAGTAGGGACTGCGAAACCAGCCGTAAGGTCATTTGACTACGAGTGACTTTTCAGATATGAGTGGATAGAGCAAGCAGGACTTACCCTTCATTTCGACCCCAGTCGCTGCGAACACAGAGGTGTTTGTGGACAGGATCGGGGGAATAACCCTCATGACAGCTGCATTCTCCTGTGACAGAGAAAACAATATGGGGCACAGTGGCAGATATTTATTTATCCTCAATAGCTGAATAAATTACCATGCAAGTAATCTGGCCCTGCTCATTTACAGTATTAGAGATGCATCGAATAAAACATTTTCCATGCAACAAAATCCTCTAGCTAATTTTCTTCAGCGAACAAAACTGGAGTATATTTACAGGGATACCAGTACCATTAGCTGGGCTATTTCCTGAAACAGTTTACAAAACGTAGTAGCAATCATTCTCTTGGATTGTTCATCATCAAGCCATCAAGATGAATTTGCATATTTCCACTCCCTCTAAATCTTTTAGATAACACTAAGCATTATGACTGCACATATTTTGTCATGTGCACCAGCTTAACAAGAGTGCTGAGGTCACCATGAGTCAGCACTCAAATAAGAACAGTGACAAACGTTTGCTCATTTGCACACACACTGGTACTCCCTGGAGTCAATGAAATGGATTTTGTTGGCTAGAATGTGACAAAAGTGACTGGGTTTCTGTTTGCTCCCATTATCGCTATAAGTCTTTATCATCCTCACAAAGTTATTTTTGTGAAAGTGAGAATCTCAGAGTCTCAGTCTCAGTACAAGATCTCCGCTCAGTTCTCTTCAGTTGTCTGGGTAGCACCCATGCCAGAACGCATTCAGAGATTCAGATGGCAGAAGAGCAGCTTTGCATCTGGTGCTGCTGCCTCAAAAGCTAGCCATTACATTTAAAACCACCCGTTGCTTTTCGTAATGTAACATGCTTGTCAATGTCATAGTACTTTTAATAACCAGTCAAAGTGACTAGTTGGTAGTAAAAATGTAGTTGGTGTGTGTGTGGAATGAATGTGATGTATTTCTTCCTGTGACGCCCTGTGTGGGTGTGGCCTCTCTCTTTGTTGTCTTCTAATTCTGCAGGAGGTTGCTGTCAAGGCCAGGTCAGACCTCTCTGCAGACAGCTCCCCGGTTTCCCCTTTAGTTTGGTTTTCTTTGGTTTTAGACTCTTACTCTGTGGTATTTACCTTGTTTTTGCCTACTACAACACCTTTACACATATACATTCATGCAACCATCATCCTGCACAGACTACATACCTCATACTTTGATTAGATTAGTTTGAAATACCTCTTAATTTGGTTAACTTTGGTTTAAATAAACATATTTTGTTAAACTTTTACCATGGTGTGTCTCCCTGTTGTTGTGGCCTTTTGAGCCAGGTCATAACACTTCCTCAGACACGTAGCCTTAAATGAAGCACCTACACACTTAATCAACAGAAGGACAAGCATAGTGGATCTTACTTTTATATGTATAAGACCTAGTACATAACAATACATGGGAATACTAACATAAAATAGGTAAGCGCTTAACCATTTTATAGCTTTTTCTTTTAGATCTGTATCTTGAAAATCTCTCTCTGTAAACAAACCTTTATAATGTGAACAATGTGCTTGTATGTGCTGTATCTATACACACTAACTATGCTCTCCTGCACTGTTAGGTTACCGCTACTCAGATAATATTAACCAAACCACTGAATATTTGTTTGGTTTTCTTTATGTGGGCCACTTCCATCAGCTTGATAAAGTCAGACTTGCTTTATAGTGTCATGTATAGTAAATAAAACATTTAGAATACACTGCATGTGTAATACCTTTTAAGTGGATGAATGAAGTCATGGATAGCTCTACCAATTTTTCTATTAGCAGTGTTCCCAAAATAAATGGTACTGTCTGCTTTCTGTTGACCTATTTGGAGGCATAACACTGGAAAAATGTGTAATGGCCACCCAGGCAACACCATTCACATTTTATCACCTAGTGATTAATAATTTACTGGTTGAGTTTATAGGCTCACTCGGGGAGTGATGCACCACCAGGATTCAGTCACAGGGAAGCAACAAGCATGGCTTTATTTGCTTGTGGCTATTACATGTGCCCTTACTAAATGAAGAGCAAGAGCTCTGGAAATGGCTTCACTTTATAATGTGGGCACAAGTAAAAATCCAAAACCCGAAATTCAGCCATTAAAATAAAAGACGGATAATGCACATAAAGATTAAAAGATAATAATTAACTCCATGATGAGAATATATTTTCATATTTTGATCAAATAACTTTTTACTTTCTTTCAGTACAACAGCACATCTCCTAAAAAATAAAAACTATCCCTACCCCTGTTGGCAGGGCGACAGCATTTATCCGTAGCTTCCAAAGCAAGTAACAAATCAAGATCTGGTTAGACTTGGTTAGCATTAGGGAAAGATCACAGTTTGGGTTAAAAGCACTAGTTTGTTAAAGTAAGGGGGCCTTCGTTGTCATGCTTACAATAACAACTACTTGTTAAGGTTACAGAATGAGGTCAGAGGTCACACGCCTCTGGAGCAACTAGCAGTTAAGTGTCTTGCTCAGGGACACATTGGTAAATGTCAGAGGGGGAATCAAACCCAGGTCTCCCAGGCCATAGGCATGTGACTTGTCCACTGCACAATCACTACCCTTACCATGAATAAGGGAAACCAACTGACTTGAAATGGAAAACAAACAGTATTCTCCTCTGTTAAAGTCCAACATTGTGTTGATTAATCCATCTGCCCTGGCCATCTCGCCCTCTGCGGACTTTGTGGCTCCTCCTCTCCAGTTGCTGAAATGACCAATGCTGTTGTTTTTCTTAGAAAGACATTCTCCTTTGTTTTCATACTCCCATGTACCAAAACATGTATCCTGTTCATGTTGCACACATAAGCACAAATTCATAGACACACACCTCCATTTCCCACTGCTACTTTTTACATACACATTTAACCTAGTTATATTTAATTCTTCCTGACTGCCAGAGGCAGTGCTTAATAAAATCCATCTCGCACATGTTCAGTCAGGTCACATGTTCCCAGTTACATGCTGGTGAGGGAGAGAGGACATTTAAATATCCTTTTTTTGTTGCTCTTTTCATTCCATTTTCAGGCTGCCAAAGGCTGGGATTGGTATTTTCATTAGTAGTCTGTTAGTGGTTAGGCCAACAACAGTGCCTCAACTTGAGATTTTCTTCTTACATATGCAACAGGAAAGATCTACAAAGCAAACTCTGATTTGCTGGCGAAAATGCCTGACTGCACATCTGATTAATTGAAGAGGAGATGGGAGCAGGCTGCATCCAGGAGCATTTCTGACAAGATTGTGCCTGCTGGTGACAAATGTTCTACTCAGTTTGTGCTTGGTTCAAAAAGAGACACCTAATAGGACACGGCCAACAATCTTTTTTTTTTGGATTTCATTACACAACGAACAAAAAGCTAATCAATATCTACATGTAAATTACCGGTGTTTCTTTGTTGAATGAACTGCCAGCAAAGCAAGCCTGGAATCAAGCAGCAGTGACAGAGCTGAATACTAAACTTGCACTCTGTCATGTAAAGCACTCCCTTGAGGCCCAAAACACCTGTTCGTATTTGGACATATTACTAGATGTTTTGGATGTCAACATTAAACAAAATAGTTTATCCAATAAAAAAAAAGGTAACGCTAAGACTGTGTCATCATATCATACAGTGTATCAGTAGCACAGCCACATCAGATCTCTAACGTAAAAAACAGAATTAATGGCTACTTTTGCCTTATTCAGTTTAACTTAAATGAATGAGTTTAGCAACATAGTCAACTTATTAGGCTATCCCCAATGGCACAGGAGTGCCCCAAGGTAATGTAGCAAAAAGGTAATACATGTGTCAAAGCAGAGTCTTCGGATTTAGGGTCTAAGGTGAAGCCTCTCAGAGAAAATCAGAGTAAAAAATATGCAAATGGAATATAATTCAAGATTCTGCATAGATACCAAAACAAAACTGGAATAGCTACATGCATTTGACTGATCTGTGCCATTCTGATTCAAAATCAGTATTCTGATTGCTGTATAAGTGTTTCTGAACTCATTTGGATGAAATTTGATCAAATATTACAGTAAACAGCTGAGTGTGTTAATATTTCAGTGCGCAGGGGGGATTAATGCATCTTACTATAACAGGGGTTGGCAAGTAAGTCTGGCATTGGGCCAAATTCTTTTCAAGACATTACATGACGGGCCAGGGTTGCATGATCGATCCAAATATACGGTGGATATTTTGTATTAATTGACATTGATTATAAGTATACTTTTGCACATGTTCACAATTAAAGCATGTGCTGCAGTGTGTGTGCGCATCGCGGCATTTGATCCACATTCATAAACCTATGAACGCATATTTTCATTTCCCTGATCAAATTCAGGGGAATCCAATCACACGTTTACGGACGGCTTTTTTAGAGTTGCGTCAAGCACGCCAGACTCTTTTGAATGTCCTTAAGAACTTTTCAAAGTAAAAGCTCTCAGTAAATTCGATTGCATTGTTGCAAAAAACAGTGGAAACTGGAAACACGGTGAACTGGAAGCTTTAGTTTTAGCTTTGATTGCAAGCATAGAGTAAACCTGTCCCTTCCGGTTTCATCTTGGCTCCCATGGCATTGCTTGTGTTATGTCCTGTAGTCATGTCAAAAGATCAATATTTTGAAAACATAAAATTCTATTTCCCAATATTAATAATCCAATGCAACTTTGCAAAATAGAACCGGCTACATCAAGAGATGGATATTTGCGCTGCAGTAAGTTATTTTTGGCAGTGTGGCTCTCCTCTGGGATCTTCTTGCCCTTCCACGGGCCTACATGGAATGTCGGAGGTAGAGAGCAGCAATAACCCCCCTACAGAACTGAGCAAGTATTGATAACAGAATGCCACGATTAATCAGGTATGGCCTGAAATGAAGAGTTGGTGTAGAGGCGGGTTACAAGCTGCTTGCAGAGGAAGCAGCAAGGGCAGGAAGGCTATAGCTGTTGTGGTGGCAGCCCAGCTGACGGTGAGTGTCCTGGTTATTTCTCCTTTTTTTGTCTGTGATTCTGTTTTCCCTGTTCTCTGCCTGCCTCCCTGTGTCTCCTCCCCTGTGTGTGCTCTCTCTCTCCCTCCCTCCGCTCCTGAGCCCAGCCAACGACCTGCACCTGCATCTCGTCAGCCACCTCCTCTGCCTGCCACACCTGCCAGCAATCAACTCCATCTCTGCCAGTACTTCAACCCCGGTTCTCCACACTACCTCTGCTTGATCATCGTTGCTCCTTACCTGGTGCCACTTCACCTATCAAGCTCACACGTATTCAGCATCTTTTCGATTTCACTGTGCTTTGTCTCCGCTGTGTCTGACCCTGTTTTTCTGTCTGTCTCTGCCCAGGTTCACTCACTCTCGTCCTCAGCCAAGTCAGCTGGGCTCGTTCACCTGCCCTTCCCCTCGGACTTCCCCCCCACGGCATCCTCCCAGTTCTCCCGTGCCTCCTCTCTTCCTCGGCCCCCAGTGTTCCCCGGCTCTCTGGTCTTAGTCTCCTTGGTTCCCCGTGCCTGTGTTTCCCCGGAATCCACCTCCCCCTCAACTCTAGTCCCTCAACCCCATTTTTCCCCAAATAAAACCTGTTAATCCCCAGAGTTGCGTTTGGGTCCACTCTGTCCCCACACAATAGCAGCTTAAATCAGGTGCCTTGTATGGAATTGGCCAATGAATGCTAAGCGAGCAATCAGCTGAGCTGTCAGCTGATGTGGCTGGCTTTGAGATGGCTGCTATCAGCTGATGTGCTGTGACTGTGAGCTGAGTCTGACTTCTTGCCTGCCTAAACTAACGCTATGTTTGATTTCTCACCTCAATAAGCTCTGAGAGAAGTTGGTCTTTGTGGTATTTAGAATTGGACACTCCTCCTTTAGATGTAAGGAGAGACCACATGATGTCATTAACAATACAACGATTAGCAAATTTATTCACAGGCAGAAAAGAGTAATTACTCATGGATAAAGTGTGGATAATTGATTAAGATATAAAGCTTATACATAAGTGCACAAAGCAGTCTAGCAGCACAGTCAGGAGAGGTACATTTATTGTACAGCCATATGTTTGTAGGCCTGGAGGCTGCAGAGGGATACATTTTAAGTCTTTTCCACCTTGTTTCAGATGAGGTGCACCAGCCCAGAAGCAGTTTGCCTGTAATCCGAAACACACTTTGCAAGTAATCAGCGAAATACAGCTCTTTTCTTTATGCAAATGCATTTAAGTGAGGATCAAGCAATTAACAGGAAGAGATATGTCTGCTTGATTACAAATTCCGCTGGATTAACTAACCTTTAGACAATTTACAAGAATGAGTTTTGTGTGGCAGATTCTCTGTCTCTAATGACCTGGTTCAGATATAGTGCAGGCCTATTAAGATGAAGGTTATAGATGAGAAAAGAAACTTAAACTGACTGTAGCTATTCTTTAGAAAGTTCAATGACAGAAGACAGAATTGTGCTGAATTAGATAATAAAAACCTGCTTCTTAAAAAGATAAAGCCAGCAGTAAAAACACCCTACAAGGAGAAAATGGGGGCGTTGTGGTAGTGTGGTCATTAAACTTGAACTTCACTGTGCTGCTAATGCATGATGGTAACTTCACTCCTTTTACATTTGCTGTGTGCATTTGGCTGGAGTTCATCTGCCATATCAGTGCCATCCGTCTGCTATGTTATGAGTTTGGACCAGTTGCCATAGCTGATGAAGTGGCTCAATGATTTATTTATTTTTTCATAAGCTATATTTTCTTTTGTGTGCTTTTTTATCATTCTATTTTTAAGATATGTTAGGAGCCCATTCAATGGCTCCAACTGATGAGGAGATAATTGGTATTTTGTCATCACACCATTTTGTTTTCTTTCCTGCTCTTGCTAATCTTAAACAAACCACCACTGTGTGCTTTGCGAGCAATTCTTATTACCTTTCTGTCTTAATAAATCAGATGTTTGTTTTAGGCAGATTGCAAGCGCAGATTTAATTTTTCCTCAGGAAAGTCAATGAGAGTTGGGAATTCTAAGAGAAAGCCAGTTTATATAATGATAAATGCTGTGCGGTCTTCGTGGTTTTTGCATTCATTTGAATGGCCAGGATAATTTATATCTAATAGTGTTAACAAAATTTTGCACCAGTTTAAGAAAGTTTTACAATGCAACATAAAGCGAGCACCAACTTAATATATGTCACAGCAACTACACAGGCAACACTGAAGTCAGGTGGGTTTACTTGAAACTTCATTCAGAGTTTTTATTTGTGTGTGTTTCAGCAAAGAGATTTAATGTTGGGAGTTAAAACTTGTTTCAGAGCTAGCTTCAGTTTACCTGCAAATGAAGCTAACATGGCTAACATTAGCCTGGCCTAGTTATTGTGTTTGTTAACGTCTGCTAACTGGTTCCTGCAACTCTCATGTTCTTTGATTCTGAGGTGTGTAAGACTGGTCTGCAATATCTTTACAATAATTACACCTCCGGCTTCGTAGACACAGGAAGTACTCCTGAGATGCAGACTAATAACATCTTTCAATTTCCAGCAGTTGGATATCTAATAAAATGGTTGCTTTATTGTCTTTAAATGAGACAAAACTGGAAAACTTAGGATTGAAGGTGATGATCAAAGAAGATTTGTGTCTATACCCTTCCTCACTCTGCCCAGAGATCTTCAGTGTGGTCCGGAGAGATATCAAGTGCAGACTCAGTAGTGGTGATCTTGCTGATCTACAGCCATAGGAGATCCTTATTTTCGGTTGAGTCTGTATTTGGTCACTCTTTCCTTTACTAAACCCTGGTCAGAGGGGCAGGCCAGCTGTTCCAATGAAAAAGCACTGGGACAGCCCTCATTTTTTCGACATTTACATCTGGCTTAAGTTGGAGGCTTGATCAATTCCGTAGGAGCCAGTTGCTGCAGCCTCATGGGAAAATTGCCTCGTCAGATATTCACTACTCACCTCCTCTGTAGTTCACTGTCTTTTGGAAATGTGTGGAAACGGAGAACAGAGTTGAAGGTAGCAGAAGTTGTACACAGTGGGACACTCAGTGATGGCTTGTACTGCTGTACAGTAACACATACTTCAAAACAAAAAATGAGAATAAAAACAAACTGAGAGTTATGTGCTTGGTGGAAGTTGTGAAGCCACATGGGATTTAACCAAACATACACAAGACACTTCCACCCACAGAGCCTTTTCAGTGATGCCAAAAGTTATGGTTGACTGATGCGAATATGTTGCTGGCCTACTTTAGAGCTCATCACCTGTGGTTCGAAATGGTCATTTGGTGACAACAATTATCTAACTGTGCTCACCCAGTCCCTTTCTTGTTACATTCAAGCCAGGTTTCTACACAACACGCAACCTGACACAGTTATGTCACCCTTGTGTCCCCATCTGTTCTAAAATTAAGAGCCTAAAATGTAAAGCAGTTCAAGTGGCAATCACTTGGGACCACAAATAATTTCTCTTCACTCTTCCACCTGAATAACCAAGCTCATGTTGCAAATGACGTATTTCATTGTAATGATTTCTAGTATCTCACCCTGTCCGCGTGGGTGATTTTCACATTTCAAGGTTCATGGTATGCGAGTTATTGTTGCCCTGATGCAAATGTACGCTCATTATACAGAGAAGCCATTCTGCCCAAACACCTTGGGGCAGATTCAATATGTTTTCTCTTATAGGAGTGTGTGGGTGTGTGTGTGTGTGCTTTTAAAAATTAAAATCACCTGTTATATTGTCATGATGTTATTATATGTAAAAGTTACTTACACAGTTTCATCATGCCATTTATCCACTAAACTCCATGCTAGACGTTGTGTCAGGGACAATTGTGTCACACACACACACACACACACACACACACACACACACACACACACACACACACACACGCTCGTACAAACACCACCACCAGTGTTCATTGTTTTCTGCTATTTTCTTGATTTTATGAATTGTACCTTTTTCTTTAACCTCCCTATTTACTTGACACTTTAGCGATATCGCCTTTGTTCCACTCATGCCAATAAAGCATACTGAATTGAATTGAGAGAAGGTGAAGACAGAGAAGATTGATTATCCAGGCACACGGACTGGTACTCCGTAGCAGTGACAGTAAACCAGTGTGACACTGAAGCAGGATGGAGGTGCAACATAGAGATGAGGAGAGAATACTTGGTGAAACCATACCTGCTTGTGATTATAGAGCACAGACCGACATAACAAAGAAGTGTCACTGCCGGTGGATTTGTGTACATGTTTGGGGAAAACTGATGTGAATGGCTTAATAGTTTGAATTTAAGGTCCATATATGTAAAATACAGTATATTTCCAAATGCATTATGGGCATCTATGTACACAACTTTTTTGTGTGTTTTCCACAATTAAACAAGACTCGTCCAGGCACGTGTTTTCCCGTTACAGATAAATCCCCCACAGTGACATTGCTTATTGTTGTGGCCCCAGTTGCAGCATGCTGGAAAGTCTGCAGGCACAGAGAGCAGTTCAGCTGCACTTTTCTTCCCTATGTGATTTACCCTTTAACATCTCACAACCAGTGGTTCACCCCATTGTTGGAACTACAATAAACGTACTTGGATGAAAAAGTTAATTTAGGTGTACTGTCTTTAGAAACAACACAGTTGTCTGTGTGTGTGTGTGTCATTGTTGAGTGCTGTTGTGCAGATACAATAATACAGGCTAGAGCACAGTGATGGGAATCGAAAGCTCTTTTGAAGAACACCTTCAATTTTGCTGCCAGATGGATGCGGTTGCCCTGAGGAGTTACAACATACTTCAGGGCAATTACTGATCAAATAATCTTGCTGTTGAAAAGGACAGATGAAAAGAGAAATAAATGGAGAGAGACCAGGAGACAGGGGTAAACAGAAGTACTTATAAAGTGAGAATTCAAAACTTACTGAGGTCTGGATGAGTAAATGATAACATTGAATTATAGCCATTACTGAAACATACTCCAACTTTGGCATATTCATGTGCACTGACTCAGTTGAGTGTCTGGAGCTCTAATACATTATGCATCAGCCCCCAACATGCCCTTGACCAGGGTGCCATAAACTTCACATACATTACAGATGTAAACCATTCTAATGAGCTTAGACTTTATCTAGTTGGAAACGAAATGCACAAGGGAGTCCCGCCACTCAAGGGAAGATAAATATCATCACGCTGCACTCTTGGCTTTTGTTGGTATAGTTTTAATGTCAGCACAAATAAGGGGGAAATTGTACAAGCTGGTTGTTTACATACTGCAGTGGAAGTTGGTGATTATTTACCTGGATGGGGCCCAAGCAGCGAGGGCTTCTTTAGTTACTAACAATGGTGTTCTCTAGCTTAGGCTCAAACTATAGAAGACAAAAGCAAATATACCCAATTCAAAAGCTCAGCTTGGCTACTTAATCTGAGTGTATATTTTCTCACCAATCATAAAGGTCCTCTACAAAACATGACAACTTATCAAAAGAAAGCTTTGAATTCAGCATTAATGCCAAATTCATTCTTGTTTTTCAATAAATATATTGTCTTGACTTGGTTAATATATTCCGCTATTTTCTGTTTAATGCTTAAAAGGCCTACTGCTTCTATGATACAGCAATGATAATATGCAGTGGTGCATACAAAAAGTTTAGCCCATCACGTGATCTTTTTCCCTTTTCTTTTTGGTCACATTGCTGTCATCTGACTGGCCCAGTGGAACTGGCAATGGCTAATATTAGACCTAATTTAATAGTTTAAAAGAGTGGAATAGAGTGGCCAATCTGAATCCAAACGAGTCATTACTCCATGACAATAATCACATTATCAATATGAACACCATCTATTAGATCTGTATAAAGCAGTTCTACCAGGCTTGCCCAAATACTTTTTTAAGATCAGAAACACAGAAACACATTTATGAAGGTAAACCTGATGCAAAAAAAGTTGTCCTTCCTTCCTTCATGTTTTGGGTATTGCAGTCCTTGCAATTATCACAACATGAAAGAGGTTCAAATGTCCTGTATTTTCTTCTAATTTCAAAATACTCAACATGGCTTGAAAAATGGCATGAAGAATGTAAATATTGTAACTAGTGGAAAGTAAGTTAATTTAATGTCATTATTTTACATTGTTAGATTTAGATTTTTATAGGCTGATTATGAATCCCAGGCTTTTTGCAAGCTTTTTTCTTTAACAATATATAAAGCTTTTATGATCTACAGAATATATCATGTTATGTTCACTATGAGGACCTAAATGAACATACTAGGTGTTGTGTTAATTCAGCATGGAGTCATGAGGGTGTGACTTTGAGCCCCCCATATATTTGAGCCTATGTAGCTTTTTCTGCTGCTACATTTCATTGGACAGAAATATTTCAGTAATAACTGGTTGCTATATAAAAACAAATAATCAGTGAAATTATATTATTTGCTCAACATATGGACCCCGTGTGTACATGTGTGTCTGCATGTTAGTAAGGACTAACCTGTGTCCTGATCACAAATCTGCTCGCAGGGCTCGGTGGCCCTCTGGCCGCAGTAGTCCCGAACCCACTGCGTGGATGAATTTGTCTGATAGTAGAGGGTTACCTTGGCTGGGTTTAGCCAATTAGATACATCCAGGAAGCTGCCCATGCTCACTACAAAACTACTTCCTGAAAAAGGAAAACACAAGACACAATTATTTTGCTTATAAAACAAAACAATATAAAAAGGAAGAAAACAGCTTGGTTGTCTGGTATTTTTAAAAGCTCTTTTCCTGGTTCTATTGCAAAATCAATTTGAAAGTAGCTAATTCTTTTGTTTTCACTGTAATTTTAATTCCCCTCCTGACCAGGCTGAATTTAAATGGGAAAATTAAGACCTATAATGTGTGTATTGATGGGATTTCCTTGGTAATTGCAGTAGAGGGGCTAAAAGAGTTTCACGAGTCAATCAGTAAATGCTCTGCTCATTGATGCTGACTTACCTTTCTTTCTTACTGCTCCCAGACCAATCATTAAACTCTGATCACTGAACAAGATTATCCCTAATTGATGCCAATGACTTTTACTTCCAAAGGGAGCTGTGAGGAGATTGTGCTTCAGCTCTCGGGTGAACACAAAGACCCTTAAACAGCTATATTGTATGAATACTGCTGGGTCGTGGGAGGTAAATTTGCAGGAGCATTCACAGTACATATCCATTTCTGTGTCTAAGTGAATTTAAAATGCATTTAAAAAAATCAGGCTAGGACATAAAGATAGCAATTGTGAGATTAAAAAGGATTCACACATTTATTGTGTTTTATGATGTGAAACCCTGTGGTGGTGGTCTCCAGGCAAGAGGATTAATGCAGTTGGAAGAGCTTAGACAGTAGCCAGCAATCAAATCTGAGTCACAGAAAAAGTTATAGGGCCAATGCCCTGCAGTAATATACTCAACTCAAAGGAGAAATACCCCACAAAGCTTTGCACTTACATTATGCAACAGCTAAAGCAATAATATCCTAAGCCCTGTCTATCCTTTTTGTCTTTTTCTGTCTTAACATTTTAGTTTTTCCAAATTTCTAATAGAATACACGGCCATTTGCTTCCTCCTACACACATGAAGTCACCAGCTGCTTCTTTTCAT
Source organism: Micropterus dolomieu (assembly GCF_021292245.1). Lineage (NCBI taxonomy): Eukaryota > Metazoa > Chordata > Actinopteri > Centrarchiformes > Centrarchidae > Micropterus > Micropterus dolomieu. Next base: position 12,745,559 of record NC_060162.1, on the reverse strand, counting down.
TTGAGAGGAAAGTGTTGCACCAGGAGAGCCTGACCCACACACAGTCTTACAAAAATACACTCATATGTTGCCTTCAAGTTAATATTGCATTGCATGTAGCCATTATTCTGCTGCACCTACAGTATGGACTGAATTAAATTTTAAGTGCGTCTACCTTAGAAGGTGATGTCATATGCGTATGGTCTATAATAAATGGGTCTGTTGATTCATATATGATAACATATGGTTCATTCTGCCTGAGAGACTTCGTGGTTGTGGTGATTCAAGATGTTAAAGGCTGCTACTACATACAATACTCAGGAATTTAATCTATAACTTAGATATAAAATTAGCAATTTTTAAACAATCACATAAGGTTGTATAATGAAAAGAAAGTGTGTAGTCAGTTCATGCTACTGACACAAAATAAAAATTTCCAGTCTCTCTCTACTGTGCCCAAAAATTTTAAGAAATGCCCAAAAGGATGAAATGCACACATAATTTTGCCGAACTGGTCTTTAAAAGCATCTCTCAGGTCAGGCTGTCCAAAAGTGAGCATAACAAGGCCATTTCCTGCAGCACTGCAGTTTAGTGAACAAAAATGCCAGTAGCACCTTTGCTGATAGAGTAGATAAATCTAATGGTTTCAGCTCACACAGTGAGGAGGCAATTGTTAGATTATGGGTTGGTTTCTCTGAGACCTGTGAAGAAACCCCTCCTGACCAGTAAGAACATCGCTGATTGCTGGCAATTTTGCTGTGCATATCGCGAACTGACTGCAGAAGAATGGGGACAATTTATTTTGACAGATTAATCCTCTTTCAGCTGTTTTGGGAACAGTGGTGGAACAGAAAGCATTCCACATCTGTGTCATGGTGACAGTGATAATTAAAGAAACTGTGCACATCCAGTTGTTTTTCTATCGACAATTGCAACAGTTGTCTCCCAAAAAACAGCCATTTATACCAAACCTTATTGTTGTTTTTTTCCCCCCACTGTCCTCTAATGTACATTACTGTTTTGTTTTCTGTTATCTTTACATTTTATGGTTATGGTGATTGAGATACTATATACTGATTAGACACATAACAAAATCACAAAGATTATTCCTAATTGTGTCTTAACAAATTATGCATTTGTCAATTTGCTAAATTTTATTACCACCTCCAGACTGTAATTTAAATTAAGTTATTTTTAACCCCCCACTGAATGTCTTTGCTGTCATAGCAAAAACCTCTCCTTATCTGACATAAAACAAAATGCATTCACACCTTGGAGTGAGTGCTAAAAGTATCTTCAAAATGAATAACAAGATAAAATAAAGGTCCATGACATGTGTATCAACCTCTGAGAGATGTATTTAATTCCAGCTATATTTGTTTTAGTAATGACTTTATGATGATGTTGGCTAGAAAATCCAGCTATTCTGCATCCTCATGTCACCAATGTCTACCTACCTACATATTAGCTTTTGTGTTGTGTTGTTTGTCTACCATCTCCTGTCATGTTTCACCTGTCTACTCATCTCCCATGTGGAGTTTACTGACCACACTGATACCTGACGTCATCACTCATCATTTCCCCAGTATATAGACAGTGTCCTGTGTGTCAGATCACATGTGCTGGCTTATAGTCATGCTGTAGGATTAGTCTTTTTCCTGCCTGCCTGTTCCTGTCCTGACCTAACTTATATTTAATATTTGGCTTGCCAGTTTGGATTTGCTTTGTTTATCTTTTAGATTTGTTTGTTTGTTTGCTCTGTCTACCATACTGCTAACTGTATAGTAGATAGTTGGTAGCGCAAAGGTCAGAAGTACACCAAAATCTGCCAATAATCATTCCACAGAGACTACACATACAGTCCCCTCCAAAAGTATTGGAACGATAATGCGAATTCCTTGGTTTTTGTTGTTCACTGAAGACATTTGGGTTTAAGATCAAAAGATCAGTATGAGACAAGAGTTCAGAATTTCAGCTTTTATTTCCTGATATTCACATCTAGATGTGTTAAACAACTTAGGACATATCACGGTTTGTAATAGACCACAGCATTCTTAGGTGAGCAAAAGTAATGGAACAAATAATCTTAAAGTAAATAAAATTTAATATTTGGTGGCATAACCTTTGCTTGCAATAACTACCTCAAGCCCGCGACCCATCGACATCACTAAACTGTTGCATTCTTCATTTGTGATGCTATTCCAGGCTTTTACCGCAGCTTCATTCAGTTCTTTCAGTTACACACAGGAAGTGTAAGTTAATTCAACTTACACTACAAATTTCCAGCTCAACTGAGACGCTCTCTCTCTTTCTCGCCTGTCTTGTGATGAGTGAGTGTGAGTTTTACGTGCATTATTGCTGCTTCTCTATGTGGTTCATCAACGGTGATAAATTATCCAAAAGTCCTGCGAGGTGTGGACAACTTCACACAACACCAGTGAAGCTGGAGCTCCGTCTCTTCAGCAAGCGTTCCTCCACTGCCACTACACACATACACGCTATGCTTACACATGCGCACTGACGACCCAGGATTAGGGTTACAATTTTGGATTTATTCACACACTTCAAAAACATTTATTGTAAGGTTTATTCTTTTTACATATTTATTTACAGCATTAAACATTGAAATGTATATTGTAATAGGCTGTATATTGACTTATTGGGAGAAAACTGGTAGTTCTATGTAAAATCAAATGTTGAGCACTCCCATAGAGCCAAAATGGCATGATCCTTGTTTCACTGTGAGATTGACAGTCGAATCAGGCTCCGCCCATCGAAGCATCGAATCTTCAACTATTCGGAGTCAGCCCTAGTTGGCAGTGTGCTTTGGGTCATTGTTCTGCTGCATGACAAACTTCCTCCCGATTAGTTTCAATGCATTTCTCCGTACATTAGCAGACAAAATGTTTCTGTACACTTCTGAATTCATTCTGCTGCTACCATCATCAATTACATCATCAATAAATATTAATGAGCCTGTTTCAGAAGCAGCCATGCACGCCCAAGCCATGACCTCCACCATGCTTCACAGATGAGCTTGTATGCTTCGGATCATAAGCGGTTCCTTTCTTTCTCCACACTTTGGCCTTTCCATCACTTTGGTACAGATTAATCTTGGTCTCATCAGTCTATAAGATTGTGTTCCACAACTTTTGCGGCTCATCTCTATACTTATTTGCAAATTTCAATCTGGCCTTCCGATTCTTACTGCTGAAGAGTGGTTTGCATCTTGTGGTGTATATTTCTGCTCTCTGAGTCTTCTTCGAACAGTAGATTGTGATACCTTCACCCCTGCACTGTGGAAGTTGTTGGTGATGTCACTTACTGATATTTGGGGTTTTCTTCACAGCTCTCACGATATTTCTGTCATCAACTACTGTTGTTTTCCTTGGCCGACCTGTTCGATGTCTGTTGCTCAGTACACCAGTAGTTTCTTTCTTTTTCAGGACATTCCAAATTGTTGTGCTTGCTCCGCCCAATGTTTGTCCAATGGCTCTGGTCGATTTTCCTTCTTTTCTCAGCTTGACAATGGCTTGCTTTTCTCCCATAGACAGCTCTCTGGTCTTCATGTTGGTTTATCCTCTTTAACAGGAAATACAGTCTTTATAGGTTTGAATCAAGGATGAAAACTTAGACTAGTCACATAAATGCTCCGTATTTGTATAGCGCCTTTCTAGTCTTTTTGACCACTTTACACTACATCTGCAGTCACCATTCACACACTGAGCCTAAGTGCTCAAACTGAAACTAACATTCACACACATTCATACACTGGCGTAACAGAGGCAATTCGGGGTTCAGTATCTTGCCCACATACGACATGCAGCCGGGGATTGAACCGCCGACCTTCCGATTAACAGCAACAAGAAACATCTGTCAGTCACATGTTCCAATAGTTTTGCTCACTTGAAAAATGGGTGGGTTCAAACAAAGGGTGATATGTCCTAAGTTGTTTAACACATCTAGATGTGAATAGCAGGAAATAAAAGCTGAAATTCTGAACTCTGAACTGTCTCATACTGATCTTTTGATCTTAAACCCAAATGTCTTCAGTGAACAACAAAAACCAAGGAATTTGCCTTACCATTCTAATACTTTTGGAGGGGACTGTATCCATATTAAATTTCACAGTACGTTGACTAGCATTTATAGAAATTTCTTGCAATGGACTACAGTGTATTAAGGACACACTAACAAACTCGTCATTATGGACACTCAATTAACAATAAAAGTTCATGTCTTTCACAGTATATTGGCTTACATTATATTTTTCAGGTGTTGATCTTACCATGTAGTTACAGAATTTACTGTAGAAGTTCCATTTCTATTGAGTATCCATGTGCACACAAATTAAGTGTGTGGGTGGACTAGAAATGAGGCCCTGGCGGCTACAGCACCTGATCGACTGATATGTGAATGCAGAGCTTTTGGAGATACGGCAATCATTAGTTAAATTGCCTCAGCTCCTCACTCTTACTTCACTTAACTTCTAGCACATTTTCCATATTGGCTTTTTACCTCCCAGTGAGGTTTATACTGTATCTTGCTAATACACAGGCCCAATTTACAATTATCCCATAGCCAAGGTGAAATTTAAAACAGACTTAGTGGGACGACTCTCTAAGCAGCTGCCTTGGTATCCATGCCTACATTATTAATTATCCTGAATTTGTAACTATGTTAGTATGTAAATTGACAGAAAACAATATTACTAAGGCCAGAGTCTGATTATTGCACTTTTTTGATTACATTTTGACTTTGGAGAGTATAGCTGGTGTGTTCGCTATACAGACAGCTTGTTACTATATATATGGCATGAATAACAGAGAAATAAACCTCAGAGTACTTATGTCATGTAAGTTGAACAGAACGTTTGTGCCCTGTCAACTGAAAAAGTGCAAACCACAGAATGGGTTAGTATTCCACTTGTACTGTATGCAGTCACATGCAATAAAGTCGGCACACTGAAAGCACCCAATGGAAAAACAAACAAAGAAAAAAACAATCATTTTTTGAGCACACTGCTCTTCATCGGTCTGATGGCTCAAAATGTCATTCAGTTGACTGTAGTGATAATAAATACATTTTTCATCAGGAACTTTCATTGTGTGGGCTTTATTGTCATGATTTTTGCTCATTTTTGGTTCCAGCACATGATTTACTTTTTGTCAGATGGATGTGTGTCTTTTGTACTTTATCAGTCATGCAGAGGGGGCATTGACACTGGAAAGCAGTGAAATTGAAAACCACAAATCACAGTTGAGGGGGTGGATATTTTACTGCAAGCCATTTGTAAATTGAAACAGAGGATGCATGCGAAGCTGTCCCTGGTCCATTAACTGTTCCTCCTAACAACAAAAAATATACAAATTACATAATATTTTTTACCACTCAATAGCCTGTGCCTACTCAACAATCATTCCTGCAGTATGTTACTTGAAGGACAACTGTATCCAATTATAGCTGTAAAGGTGCACCATGATGGATACTGACTATTCTGTCAAATCTATTTCTGCAAATTGGACACATTAGCTTGTGAAACATTGGAGCTCACCAAGATTTAAATTAAAATAAAATAGCAAAACAAAATAGTGCAATCAAGAAAACAGACATAGGGCCAAGTGAGAATGAGTAAAACTGAATCATTTGCTTTTGAAAATTCTATTAGTTGAATATTCTGCTAGGGTTTAATGAATGTTTTCCACTTACCATCCGCAACAAAATGCTCAGGCACATGGAGGGTAACCTTGACAGTGAGAGGGCAGGAATCTTGCGTAGCATAGACAATGGCAATGACACATGTGCTGATGGTAATCAACGTCAGGGTGACCTTATTTAGAGGACTGTGTTGGTGACCTAGAAATAGAGAAAGAGAAAAAGGTAAAGGTGAGTTTGGCAGAAACCTTTTTGTTTTGATTGGGGTTGGGATTGTATTTCAATATCCTTGACAGGAAATGACAGCTTCCAACTTTTGCACACAGGAACACAATCTATGCAGACACTTGACACAAACCCTAAAACTGTCTAAATCCACTTTAGCACTATGCTTTGTTGAAAGCACAACATGTAAACCTCCCTCAGTCCTTGAAAATACAGTTAATTGTACTCCTGATTTATGAATCTAACCCAGGTTCAAGTTTGGCCTGAGCAAGTAAAAGATGACTTAGAATACCCAAGCTTCTGCAGAACAGCCCAGAATCATTTGCCGGCATGATATAAGATCTTATTGCCACTGACAGGGTTATAGATTGGTTGTTTTGGTTGCCCTTTGGCTGTCAGGGCTCCAATTTCCAAGCCAGGATATAGGGAATGAAATTAGCCGCTTAACCTCTGTCTACTGACATTTATCATGGGAGAGAAGCCGACATGTTGAAAGGAGACCTACTGGGATGTTATAGGGATAAAACTAGTTTGGAAACACTGTTTTAAATAGATTAACTGTTAAAAATGTATTGGTCCGGTTGAAATTCCTGAAAATGTATTCGTGTATGTTTTTGATCCAAAACTAGAAAATGTCACACAATGTCCCAGAATCTGCAGGCTTCGGAAAATGTGTTTATGGTTTCTAGGAAGAAAGCGGCCTAGCATACACTTCGCAGGTTTGTTGCAAAAGTCAATAGTAACAGTAAGCCTATTATTGTTTCCCCATTGTCAGCAGTGGAACTAAGGTGGTAGCAAAATCTGTGCAGGTGAAAGCAACAGTATGTAGTATTTATATCTTAAAAAATATTTTATATTATATTTATTAATTTTGATTGTACACTGAATTGTAAATATAATTGTAGGGAGAATGGTGTCTCTATCAATGCCACTATGTAACACTGAAACCCTGGCCAGGACATCTATCACAAAAAACATTATGCTTTATGGCACTATATCACACCAACACAACTCTTTAGCAAGCTAGCTATATGAAGAATCTAAAGTATAATACGCATAATGTAAGTTCTTTGGAAGAAGCTAGAAAATATCGGACTGGCTTTTACTCGTTGGCGTGAGCTAAAAGAGCCGAAAGGATATAAGACAGATGCAGTGTTGGCAATCCGTGTATGGTTTGTTCTTTGATTATTTGGCTGTGCAAATTTATCAACTTGCTAGTTTTTCATCATAAGTAATGCAATCATAACAAATGCGCGTCTAGGCTGTCCTTATTTACAACAGTGGGGAATTAGACTCTGAAATGGGAGGAGTGCCAAATCACACACACAAAAAATAAATAAACTAATATAATGTTGCTTTAAGTGATATATCTTGAACAAATGTTCTATTTGATGGTTAGAGTTCTGTTAGCAGAGAGTGGAAACTTCAGAAAAAGAGAGCCATACAAATTCAGATGTTTTACATATTCCAAGTGTAGTTTTATGTGTGATTTTATTAATGACAGATGCAATGTACAAATGGACAAATGTATTGAACTGAAATACCGCACCATCATAGAAACGTTAATATCACTAATCAGTAACTCCCTACATTCACAGTGTCAGCAGAGTCCAATGAATCCCATCAGAAGTTTAGAAGTAGTGAGATGCAACTCAAGGTCAAAACCAGGGAGAATGAATCCACCCATACTGATTCACGTCACAATATTGTTGAGGGATGGGAACAACAGCTGTCTACAGCTAAAGTGGCATAGTGGCTAATCTCTTTGGGGCGTGGGTGTTGTCATTGGGCTTGTGAAGGGGTCCCTCAATTACTATAAAAGCCTACTGAGTAGACAAAAGCATGTGCGCTCACGATGGCAAACACTTATTTTATGGCCACAAACCAAAACACCTACTCCATGCACTCATACGCACACAGAAACAGAGAAAGAACAGATGTAGAAAAAGGCAATGTGAAGCAACAAACAAATACACAGGGAAATCCTTAACAAACTTAAACGCTTAAGTTTAAGTTAAAACATATCCCTTTTTTTCCTTCCTGTTATTTATTTCCCTATGGCCCTCTTCTATAAACAAACACAACCTTTTAACACATGCTGTGACTTTAACACAGATCACAGCCATGGATTTTATCAGTCATAAAATCTAAATGAGTTCCGACCTTATTTTTCTTTTCTTTGTTTGTATTTCTGTGATTCAGAACTAAATTAAATGTCTATGAATCCAATTTGAGGGGGCCCACCTGTGTTCGCAAACCTAGGCTTACAATCCCCTATTCCATAAAAGTTTGCATTTAAACTATGAGATGAATTACCAACATTTTTGTAAGAGACCCAATATCAATGTCCAAAAATGCATCTATGCATTTTTCCCCCCAAACCGCTTATCTTGTTGGGTCTCTGGAGTGCTCAAAAATATTTATCAAAAATAGAAGGTACATTTCTTCAACTCTCAATTAAGTCATCACCTTTAACTATTACATGTACCATTTTTGACAAAAAAACAAAGCATTTTTAATAAAGTTATTTGAAAATCAGTAACATTTCCACCACGGATAACCTAGTTAAAGTTGTGGTTCGTGGGTTCCAACTACTGCTTCCAAAAAACACTGCCGTTACGGATTTTTTTTTGCCAGCCAGGAACTACCAAGGTAGATTGCATTAACTGTCTAACAATGCACATCCCCTTTACAACATCGAATCAGACATTACGTAACACTTACAAGACTCAACACAGTGAACTCAGTTTCATTCGTCTTTATTTATAAGTTTCCACTTGTTCAATCTTTGGATGTGCCACAACACTGATAGAAAATATTATATTATCAGTATCATTTTTCAGTCACTATGTGGACATCCAAGTGCACATGCACAGAGACTAATTCTCTGTGTTTCATTTTCTTGGGGTCACTCACTTGCAAACACACAAATGCAAAATCTACCTACGGTCTTCACTATCACATATCACTATGTGGGAAGGGAAGTTGAAATGAAGTCTCCCATCGAAGTAATTTGACTCATCTTTGCTCGTCACTGAGCCTCCATTTACATCAGCTCATATATCTGCTTTGAGTGTCATTGAGCTGTGCCATGGTACAGCACTTTAAAAACCCACCAGGAATGCACACAACTCCCTTCTACTTCCAGCTATGATGACAATTCCAGATATGTCTAGCTTCATTTCACTCAGCTATAGGTTAGCCTCCCATTATTTCCATTTGTATTCGACCAGCGTAGGGTTGAAATTCATTTGTTTTCAAAATGTTATATTGTATTTTATTCCCTTTTTACTTCTCAGCAGTATGCAGTGGATAAGAGCCCCCGTGCAAATTAATTCCCTCTCACCTTTGCTGCGCCTCCGTCCCCTGTGCTGCTCTGTGTAAAACTTTTGGCTGTCATCTTCAGGCTCTGACCCTGATTCCCCTTGAGGACCAAATACACCTCCAGTTGCTGGCATGGAGAAGATAAGAAGAAAAAAGTGGAAAGACATCCAAGAAGAATCGATCAATGGACAGTTATGGTATTTTAGGATATAATTATGCTCTCAACCAGCTGGTTTTTCAGGTGATCAATACTTCAAATCTGCATAATTACAATACACAGACAAATATGTATTCAGCACACATTTGCATTAAATTTTACAACACAGGTTAGTCTTGACCATTGTGATTATGCTCTGGCAAACTGACAAAAGGGAGTCAAGTTTTCAATTTAATTCAAATTCTGATCAAAGTCAAATAATAATAACGCTAACCATGTAGGGCACTTAATTCACTGTGTAGAAAAAAAATCACCTGCAGAACATTTTCTTTAGATTTTCATTAGTTAGCATTTTAGGGAAGTACAGTATTCATTTCAGATGACAATGACAAATTGATCTCATTCAAGTATCATTAAGTAGAATTTTCTAGAATTTAAAATATGTTTCCTCTGAATTACAAAACATAAATATCAAATCTCACAGAAATGAACCAACATACACTGCAGATGTTCATAGCAACATAACTCCTTCATGGAGATGATTAACTTGTGACTGAAGTGAAAGGCTGAATGCCGTATTTTCATCCATCACCTGTATTATTGTGTTGTCATTATGGACTTGATTACAACCATTACCATTCTTATCTTTCCATTGGAAGATGCTCTGTTGTATTTGGAAGCATCTCTTTCCCTCTCACTCCATTTCCTATTGTGTTCTCCAGGGTCATTAGTAGGTCCTTCACAGTACTTTTACTTACCTATTCTTCCCCTTGGGTTACATTATACATTAACACATTGTGGGTTTCCACCAATATGCTGATGATACTCTGCTTTATGTTTTGCTGAAAAACAATTAGAATAGATCGTAGCTTCACATATTAGCCTATGTATTGGACATAAATTGAAAACTTTGATTCTTTTACTAAACTTTGATTCTGAACTTAATTTTTTTCGCTGGGCGGAAAAATTCCATTAGCTTGCTTTCACCTTTTCTTTGACTACCAAAGGACTAACAACAAATTAGAAAACTGGGTTTGGGTTAAAATTATGCTATGGTTAGGGTATGGGAAATGAGTAGTTATCCTAACTTTACTGATTAATTTATTTTGCCTGTAACAGAAATAAAAAAAACACCATGATTTCTTTATACTTCTTAATGTGGTTGCTGTACACCTCCCAGTATGGTTATATTCCACTCCTCTCCATCCTTTCCTGCCCCTCTTTGTCTGATATGTTGGCCACTGTTGGTAATTTGTCCATTGTTACAGAGTCTCTGGTGCTCAATTTGCTAATCAAATTGGGTCACATCCCCAGTGTGTGAATGTGTGCCTGTGTGTGCATGTCTGTGTTTAAGTTAGGGTGAGAGCAAGAGTGAGCCTCTGAGCGTTAAGAGGCTTTGTTTGTCCAGCCTTGCCACTGCAACATAAAAAAAAAAAAAATAAAAAAAAAACATTCCTGCTAAATGCACACGGGCTGCCTCACAGTGGTAATTGCTAGGGATTTGCACAGTGTTAAGCCTCTGATTGATAAATAAGTTCTCTAAAACAACCTGACATGTGTGGAAAGCTTCAAACTGCATTCTAAACCTGATATAAAAAGGTCCACCAGTTTCTGATAAATATGTGTATTACTGTACATGGCATGACACATTTCTCAGCATTATTATAACAAAGTAATTTAGCCTGAGTCACACCCTAAAGAAATTACTCTATCCAAATAACATCTAATTTCCTCATGGTTGTGCTTGTATAATCCTCAGGATCACGGCGATTACACTTCCTAATCTCCCTGAGTGGAAAAGGGATAATGGACAGAAAGAAAATCAATGCTTTTCTCTTGGCAATGAAGGAGTATCTAAGAAGAACTGATTCACCTGTTGACAGCCAATTAAAGCAAGGAAGCTTCGAAAAAGTATGTATGTACATTAGGGTTGATGTGTCAGTACCCTGATTCATACGATGTGTAAGGAAAGTTGATAATAGCTCAAAAATTTACTTAGTGAAAGTAAAAATCCTTCACTTATTCTCCTAATCGCAAACCTGCAGAGGTGAGAAACATTTTTGATCGAATACAAAAAAGCGTTGGTCATGATAAATGTTATAATGTTAGCTGAAGCAACATGTACTGTATAATTGAGATTGGGTAGTTTTAGCTTATTATTTGCATTTGATTTGAACATTTGATGGGATTTTACACCATTCTTCTGTATTATGAAAGGGCACAAACAACAACAATAAGGCTTACATAGATTTTTGTTTGTAATCACTTTCCGCACATCTTCACTGTTTGCAAATGTCAATGGGGTAGCCTACTCAATTCTCCTCATAATGTTTCCTTGAATGTACCTCTTCTACCAGTTTGGTATTTTTTAATCCCCCCCCCCTCCTGTTCCTCTCCCTCCCAAAGATCTTTTGAACTCCTAAGTTGTATCATTAGAGCGTTCTTAATCGTAATTCTTATAAGTTTGATAAATATGGGCCCAGGGGAAATTTTTATAGCAGTTCCTAACAAAAGAAAGACAAAATACTAAAGACTAACTAGTCACAAATGGCACTCATTAGAGGGGAGAAGTTACAAAGACTGGGCAATGCTAACCCTAACCTTGAAGACATTAGAAACGTTTCTAAGCTGGTGAACTAACACTGAGGCGTGAATAAAGAATAACGCTGTTTTTATCTTGTAGGTAAGAACATTCTTTAAATACAGGAAGATAAAGGGATCCTGAGAGAGTACATGAGGGACGCTCTTTCAGCCTGTTTTTATTCACCTTAAATTCTGTTCTTTTCTGAACCTCATACCTTCCTTATTAAAAGTACTTTATTGCCAACGATAGAGCAACATATTTTCACTTTCGTGTTCACTGGACACAGTCATAATTCCTGGGCAAATGCTGAGCAATGCAGGTGAAATTCCCTCTTTTACTCACTTCATAAACATTATGTCATAACTCATGAAAATTTGCCTGCACCATAAAGATTTCAGACATGATTAAAAGTTCTATTAAATCTGTGTAAAAAGTGCGTACGGAAAGCTGTAGTCATTCTTTTGGTCTGGTGCACTTAAACAGGTTGAGAGTCTAGTTGGATTTTAAGCATGTGAGTCTGGCGGTATTTGCAGAGTGAAGCCAAGGCAATGTGGTGTAAAATTGGTTCTGAATTTATGCATCGTGTTAGGAGCATGCACATAGTGGTGGCAAATGGAGACGGACTGAGGAAGAGACAGAAACACAGACAGGTGTTACTTTTAACATCCCATGAAGAACAGGTTTTATTTATTGAAATATGGTAACACATTATTTTGTCTATATGTTCTCACAGAAGGGCGGTTTTTGAAAGTGTGTGCCTTGAAAACCAGAGTACATTGTAAAGCAATTTGAGTCTCAATATAACAAAATAAATAATAAATATCATATTACTCCATATTTCATAGAATGCTAGATTTATTAAATTCATGGAGTATCTGTCCACTTTTGTAAGTGCAATTTTACTTTAAAAATATGATTCTGATGTCCCTTTACTGAAAGTAATTAAATAGTCTCTTCAGTATTGATTTTACAGAGCCAAACAGACAGAGCCAGGATTAAAAAAAATAAATAAATAAAATCAGTTTCCATATCCACTAGTACTAAAAGTTTTGGTCTTAATGTAAGTTGAGGTGTTTAATTGTGTTGAATGAAACAGCACAGCAGAGGTGGCAATTATGTAAGATAATACTAATCTTTGTGTTGCACTCTTAAGAGTAATAAATTACTCTTAAAGTGCTTTAATAGGTCAAATAAAAACAACAGGGTGAAAAGAAAAGGCGTCACAAAGAATCTTTAAATACTTGATATGACAAAATACATCACAAATGAGAAGGAAATACAAAACCAGAAATAAATATTGTTTTATAAGTCGTGGCGCCTAGGCTGTTTTCGGTGTTTGAGATTAGGGATGTGAAGAGACACTCACGAGATGAGACATAATATTAGGTTCACAAGATCCCGATGAGATTTTAACACATTTTTAACAATTCTTCAATGCTATAATAATATTAAAATGAGCATTAAACATTTAATTTCTTGCACACAAATTTAAAACTATAACAGAATATAATGCAGTGCAGCTCTCAGGCATTGTGTTGCTGTCCTCTTCCAGTTTCTCTTGTAGATCAACGTTTGTCATGTAATATCCCTGTTGAGTCAGCACACATGCAAGCATGATTCAGTCTTCCCTCCTTTTTAGTTTTGGTAACCTCTTTAAATTGCATGTGGCACCATTTCACCTCAATGATAAATTAATTCATTTTAATTTACATATAAACTCCTGGACTTTAATAGCTCCTCTGTTTTATATAGCCCAGCAGTTTTTCAAAACTTTCTGCACACTCAGAATCTCTCCTACATATCTGTGTTCTCTGAATGTCGAGAAAAAAGTCATAATATTACGAGACTAACGTTATCGTTTAATCAGAGTTTGATCATTTTTAAGTCTACTGGTGATACTCAGATGTGCATTACGCTATTGCTCCGCTGGCTCTCTCCTTTAGCCCCTCTGACAGACACAGAAACCTGTTTGGGACTGCATAGGATGACTAACAAGGAGGTGGAAAACGGAACTGAAAACACTAGTGATCAGGCAAAAATCTCACCACAAATCCAAACAATTGCTAACTTCAGCACCTCCGATAAAGTACAGCTCACAGTCTAAGAGGAAAGATACGCCTCAGATTTTAGATTTTCATATTGCAAAACTCTACCAGCCACGTTACCACTCGTTACAACTATCTGGACTCACAGTGCCAGAGCGGGTTCACTTGATTACTATTATGGTGTACACCAGTTTAGCGTCAGCTGGGCAGAGTTGATTTGCTCGGCAAGTTGACCTCATCACTTAAGGGCCTTTCAGACACACCGCAACAACAGCACCGCTGCGCTATGAAACCCACTATTTTCAATGCCTTGTGACGCACTATGGTGCCAAACGCTTCTAATCTGAAAGGGCCTTTATACATTTGTTTTTCACTGCGTGAGAAAAATGATGTGTGTGGCATTAGAGCATGTGAAAAACTCAATTGCGTGAGTCTTGCGACACAGCTTTCAACATGAAAAGAAATCTGGTCACATTTTATTCTCTAAAATCTATACTAAACCAGTAGCTATTGAAGCGATAAGGCAAGGGTGTATTGTACTGATTGATCCCTGTAGCTCACTGGGATGAAATAAATGTATGCATTACATTTTCAGTTTTGGCAAAGAACACAAATTATTTATGTTTGGCCACATTGCCCTGACGGTCTAAAGCACGAAAAGGTTGCCACCAAATTATAATTACACTACTACAATATAAACAAAGTAGATGCACACAGGTCATGCATAATTTAGGCTCTCGACCAGACTTACACAGCACAAATTAGCCTTCCATTAAATTTGCGCTTGCAACCTGTGTCAGATTAGCATCTGACTTACGAAGGAGTGATCTAATTACACAATCAGAGATTCAGACTGCCTTCTAGCTGCTTTCTAGGAGTGATCATACTGTAGTGATGCTGAAATAGAATTACTCATTAACGAAGTGAGACATTCAAAAACATTTACTAAGGCTGCAATTTCAAGGCAAAGAAATGATCTATAAAAGGTTTGTAAAATCATTGCAGCTTGAATAAATACATGAACTTCTTAGGTAATGAAAAAGAGATGGGATGACAAAAAAAAAACAATGTACAAAAGAAAAGCCAACAAAATGTAAATGAAGTATCAAGAGAGAGCAATTGCCACAGTGCATTAGCCGCTCACTGAACATCAAAACCAATTTCAAGTTTAATAACTACACAGTTACAAGTCTCTGTACCCTCTTTGTTTGATATTATAAAATGGTCAGATATTGCTTTCATGTATTGCTCTCCTTTTCTGTCTGTGGAGCTGTTGTTCTTTTGTTTTTTTTAACAAGTTTAATGCAGCTCCCTTTGTAATGTGTCCACCTTTTGTCTGCTGCCATTGAGATCTGAACACAAAGCTGGCTACTAGTTACATTTCTTTTGCAATCCGAACTTTTCTTTAATAGGCCATTGACAATTTGCAAATGTGACACCCAGAAACTGTATAAAGCCTGATAATTCCAGTGGAATATAAAGAAAACACTCACATAATATCATTTGATTGATCCTCCCTGAAATACATAGGCATACTCACATACCAAATCACACAAAATATGTGTTGACAGACACTTTGTGTGATCCAGATGACAGGTGAATTGTGGTTCCAGGCTAGGCCACAGGTTTCAAAAATAACATACACACAAACGAATACGTCTAAAACAAGGCGTAAAAGTCTTTGGAAATCTGGTCCTGGGTCTTTTCTCATTCCCAGCTTTTCTTCCTTTTTAATGGTTCTTCCTCTTTCAGCCCATTTTCATTCGTCTTGATCTTGCTTTTATCTCCTTCAGCAGCAAAACCTTCAAAGCATAGTCCCGTAAAAACATCAACTTTCAGAACACTGAGGCTAAACTCCAGCATGTCAATACAACAAATTTCAATTACTGCGGCGTACCAATCTCGCTTTTACAGTCCCTTTCACAGTCCTGAAGTCCATTAGATAATTTTATAGTCTCCTAGGTCTTTTTCACATCCCCATATGTCAATCTGCTTTCCCTCCATCTGTTTTGTTACATGCATGTGTATACAACCAACACCCTCAACTCACTTCCAAAAAGATATCTTCAGCTAAATATAAAATGTCATAAATGCTGCAACTAATTCTCAATTACAGTCAAGCAATACTTCAGAATGGTGCAATACTTTCTTGAAATGATACAGTATTTATTACAGTGTCCTCACAGTCACCTGTGTTGATTTCTTTGTTTTGGTAAGGCATAGGCACCTGCTGTCATCGTTAACATTCTTCCTCAAAGATGGCACGCTGAGGTTTTCTGTGCAAAAAATGCATATGCTCTCAGACTATGAAATCACACCTTGCCTCATACTGTCGTGCAGGATACAAATTACAATACAGACAAAAAGGGCAGCATATCAGTTAGTCACAGAAAGGATTAGATCCAATTTTTATTGTGCCACAATGTGCAATAAATTAGCATTTGCCTTTTTAATCCAAATGCAAAAATAAATACAGAAATACCAAACGTATGATTGTAGAGCAAAATGTTTTGTCAATGTTCTTTTAAAAGTCAATCCATGAATAAGCATATCAGGAATTTTATATTGAGGAATATCAGGAATTTGTAATATATATGGAAAATGTCTGTGAGAGATTGAGAGTTTTTAACTAGTGATTACTTGGCAAGTGAATTAATCTTTTAGTATCCTCACATTTTCACTCACTGATTATTAATATATCAGTGTTTGAGTTGGTTAATGAAAAAATGGGCCCACATAGAGGGGATACAGCAAAAGTTAGAGGGAGCACATAAATAAAAATAAGACACGAAGAGAGAAAAAGAAAAGAGGAAAAACAGCCAGAAACTAAAGCTTCGCAGGCAGTGGAAGAATGAGATGTCACAATTATATAACTAAACAAGAATGATGTGATTTGTTGTTGAAGGGGTTTAAAAGGAGACAGACAATGTGACCGTTATAAAGGGAAAGAACACACTCAAACATGGAGTCAAAGAGAACAGGAGTCCACAGGAGAGAGAGGGAGAAGTAGACTATTTTCCAACTCTTTCATTAATGAGACTGATTAATAGTGGTAAAGCAGGGGGGTGAGGTGATGAGTTCAATCTGAAAAGTAAATGCTAATCATTTTTCTGCGTAGGAGAAGGGCACATCGCGCTCTGGTAGTACTACAATACACTGTATTTTACACCAGCACAAAAAACCCAGCTCACACCAGCAAACCTAATGGACCTAATATACTTCTAAAAACTATAGAGTAGGATGAGAGAGCAAGAAGATTGCATTAAACTCCAATACCCTTCACATTACCACAAATTGCATACCACTTTGGGAGTATAAATTGTTGTTTCCCAATTTATTCTCTTCAAGTTTGAAAACAGTTCCCTGACCTCTACAATAACTTTTCTAGGGAGCCTATTTGTGTGGCAAAAAAGAGGTTTTAGACTGACAGGACTCTTTGCTTTTGGTATACTCACCACAACAACAATCTCTGAAAAACAAACAAGTAATGCTGAGTGGACGTAATGGACCCATCATCATGCCAATTTATGACCCAACATTTTTTAGAGGCTGTAGATCAGGGTCAGACCTTGAAGAAAAAGTATATTCTATCCAGATCACTTGGTGCTGTCAGTCAGTGTGTGAAGTGATATGTGGGTCCAGGTAGGTCCCAGATCATGACATTTTGTTGAAAAAAAAAAAAAAAATAAAGACTATAAAACAAAATAAATAACACTATCTTTACAACAACTTCACTTTATAGTAGTGCTATCTTTGCATGAAAGTAGGAAACATATTGCTGGAATTCTCAATTACAATAACAGATTAATCAGTTGGGCCTTTTTTTTTGTTACTTTCCAATTTCACAAATGTAAATATTTTGAGGTTGTCTTAGTCTCCTATACTTTACTTAAACTTTATTTGTCCACGTAGGGCGAATAGTTTTGGTGCAAGATATAGATAAAAGGACAGACTTAAATACAAGATGATAAAATTCATCATTGCACAACCGTGGAATAAAGGAATAAAATGCTTGAAAGAATAAAGTTCTAAATTTCAGGACCTCAGTTACACAATTAACATGACAACAATCTTAAATACAATGTGGACATGTAAATAGGCCTACAATTCAACAGCCATAAAAACATAGCCGATAATTTCCATCATAAACAACAAAATCGACATTGTCACAACCATCAACATCATCATTGTCGTCACCACCAAGAACAACACCATCACTATTCTCAATAAATCAATTAACTATTCAGCATGTCAAAATCGTTGCCACAATTTCCCATTGTCCATGTTGACATATTCAGATGTCAAATTTTGTATGAGCAACTGCCCAAAATCATTCTGTTATAGCCCCAAACCAGTTGGTTTAATAATAATTCTTTAGATATTGTAGACTAAATCTAAATAGCAGATTGTTCATTAAAATAACCGTTAGTTGCAGCTAACTGTAGTGGATGTACTACTACCAGAGTTTATAAGACATCCTGTGCAATACAGAAACTATATACACAGTAGGTGAATTATGTACAGAGAGCCTGTCTGGTTGGTAAACTCTACAGAAGTACCAGAGTGCATGGCAGTGCAAAGGAGGCTGAAATTAATAGTGTATGGATTGTACAATAAATTATATATAGAGGTTAGCTACAGAACAGCACCCATTGAGTTGAGCAGCCAGGACACAGAGTCCTCCTCAAAAACTCTTCAGCTGGGCAGATGTGTGACAACACAGCATTTTATAGTGCCCTCATTCAGCTCATTCAGCCGACTTCATTTCACCTGTGGCAATTCTACCTGCCAAATAGATATATAATGATGTGAAGGTGTGACAGTTATGAGAGGAAGGCCTTTCACAAGTCAGGGTGCATGTGTCTTTGTGTGAAAAAAGACAGTATGAGAGGTAAATAGTACTATATATAGTGAATATAAGAGAGTACCATGTAGCGTGATGAAGATGATGATGGCAGCCTTGTGCATTGTGTGCCCTTGTGTTTGTTAATACTGTATGTGCATGAGTCTGTTCCCTCATTCACTGTATGCATATGTGTGCATGTGACTCTGATGGCTCGCACAACTTAAATGTGACCTCAGTGAGTTTTGTGACTCACAGAGCAAGACAAACTGCCTTGACAAATGGCTGCCAGACTTGAAGCTTGTGTGTGCATACTGTACAGTGTAAATGCTTTTGTATGTGCATACTCATGCTGTATGGGTGCCTGAGTACATATGTCTGTGACAATGTATTTGCGAGTAAATTAAGCTGACAGCAACACCAGTCCCCACATGGCTCAGGAACTGGTAATCACATTAAGGCACAGCTGCATTCAGGAGTCAGGCTTTCTGACACCAGCAAGCTAAATATTTCCAACTCAAACTCAATACAAACTGACATCTACATCCATACAAAAGTGAGAGCATGTAAATTTGCCATTTATAATGCACAAGACAGCATCTGAGAGGCTGCAAGAGCAAACTGAAGTCGTATTCACTGAGTTGTATTTGCGTAAACAATATTTTAAAAATGTACATGAGCAGATTTGAACACAAGTTTGCAACTTTGTTGCATTCATTGAAATTCTTTCTACGATTATTAAAAACAATTGTCGCATAAATCCAACACTTGCATGTTTCATTTACATTATGTTGGAATGATTTGAGAAATAGGGCTCCATTGTGGTGAAACTGACAGCGAGCACAAACACAAGGCACAGGCTGGAGGGGTCAGGATCAGGAAGGAAGGCCTGAGGCGTTCCACCCAGCCATGCTGCAACAAGCAAAGGGATTCAACATTGTAAACCAGGAAATCAGAGAGAGAGAGGAGGAAATCCAGAAGGTAGAATCTGTGATTTACTTTCTGCTTTCTGTCTGTCCCAGTCTGCCTATTTTTTTTAAGCAGAAGCTGCATATTGGTACAGGATGCCCACAGGTATGTCACGGTGGTCTAGCTCCTCTTATCTGTAACTGTCTCTCACTCATTTCTCTGTCATGTCTCAGTCTCCCACTGCTGTGGTTTTTCCTATCCAAAATAATCCCAATCACTGTTTTACTCTAGTGTTGTGCATTGCATTTTTAAAAGCTCTGCACACGCACATACACGCGCACGTGCACACTCACAGGCACACAATCCTATTATACATAAACAACCTCGGCATGCTGAAAAGTTATTACAGAGGGCATCACAATATAAGCCCTGCTGACACATTTTACAACCTAAATTTATGAGTTGCTACCTTGGTATAAGGGAGAGAAAGGACTTGAAAAGGTGGGAGGCTTAACAAGGCACCACTTGGCTCTTGTACTCAAGTGCGCTCACTGTTTGTACACACACACCTCTATATTTTTTTATTGTATCTCTCCTGCATCGAGATCACACCCGCCAATTTGGAGCTAATAAGCAAATGGTAAAGTGTGAGAAGACCACTCAGGGATTTTGGATATGTCCTGGTGCAAAGATGAATTTCTAGAAGTGGCGACTCCATCAATTCAGTGAGAAGTTCGCCATATGCTGAAGAAAATAGGATGCTGAGACAGTAAAGACACTGATATTTATACGTCACACACGTATCGGTAGCGACATCCTGTTGGTCGGCTACGTGCACAATAAAAATTTCGGTGGGCAAGCACGTGTGTGTGATTGGAGGAGGTAGTACCCACGGAGTCCAGCAGAGGGCTCCGCCTGTGCTTATAGAACTAGGGTTACCATATCGTAACCTTAATTTCAGATGCAGTGGCCCTTGGCTCCCGGCTGTATGTCGTTTTCCCACCTTTTATCAACCAGCTTGTGCAGTGGTAAAGCCACGGAGGGTGGCATGGCACTGCAGCTGTCACCCAAAAACGTGTTGCCTTGCCACTGCAGCTATCCAAAATGGGGTATGAATGGAGTCCTCCTCCTCCCCCCTTTATATTAACTTGACACTGTTGAGTTCAACTGTTTGTTATTTTATCCATTTGAGTTCAAGTCTGTCGGTCACCGTAGAGTCATTTAGTGCCAGGCAGGACAGTGAAGAAAACACACACAGTCTGGTGCTCTCAGCCAGTGAGCTGACTCTGCAGCACAACACTGTTGAAAGGGAGAAAACTGGATGGTCAAATTTATAACCCCTTGAGATGAGGTTTGATTTTACAGTTTTTTAAGCATATACATTACAACTCCTCAGCTACTTTGCTCCATATTTTAGATGATGGAAAATATAGTGGATCTCCCTTTAGGACTGCCTGGTACTGCCTGCCTCACAGGGAGTTAAAAGGTCAGAGTAATGTAGCTCCACAAACAGATAATTCATGCTAGAGTCTGATAAGATAAAATCTCAAAAGCCTAAAAGGAAAAGGCAACCACTGCAGGAAAGCTGAAATTAGGTTGGTATTGTCATATACAACAGCAGAAAAAATGCCTTTGGCAACATTATGGATATCTTTTGAGTCATATACAGACAAAGGTAATGCTAACAACTAAGGTAAAGTGAAAAATTTGAGTACAGTGGCTGCAGTATTTTTAAATCATTCTAAGATGCAAAAAATATCAACACAATCCTTTTATCATGGATGTGAAATCTGAAAATGAAATATTTGTAGCTTCTCAGATTACACTAATGTAAAGCTAAAGCCATTTCTAATGTTACACACTGATGTATACCTCCCATCCCAACTGGAAGAGCTGGTCTAAAATGTTACAATATGCTCCCCCTTTTGTGTGGGTGTTTTTATTATGCTCCACTGGCATCATTCAAATGACAACAGCATTACCAAGTCTCACACACAATTTGTAAATTGATGCCAATCACTTTCATTAGCAGTGGACATGGCCCTCAGTCATTTTAGCATAGTTTTGATAGAAGTGAAGGCCATTTGTGTTACTACTGTCTATGCATGTGATCTATCATTTATTTTCTGGTTGATCCCCTAAATTATACATAAAACTGCCTTTTACTAATTTGTAACAATGAAAGCCTCTTACCTTTTTTTTTCTCAACAATACGATGCCAACAAATATAATGAAGAAGACACTCACACCCCCAAATCACCTGCCTCCTGAATATCAATGCTACCGCTGTAGGCAACATCAAAGAATATCCCCAGACTCTCTGAGTCAAAGTATCAAAGAGGGTGGTTAGAACTAAGCAATAGTATCAACAGATTAAATTCAAAGGTGGGCTGTAAAGAACCATTCTGAATGTGCAACCAGCAAATTTAACCTCTTGCACCTTGGCAGTTTTTCTTGGTGCAAAAAAAGACCTGAACGTGACTTGCATCTCATATATGAAGGACACTCATCCATACAGTCAAAAACAGTTAGGATCACTGAGGGTATGTTGAAATGATTACAACCATGCAGAAAAATCAAGGTTTTGTTCAAATGTTGATAAACATTTTGTGTTTTGTGATTCAATTTACTGTGGACTTTTTCAGTATTAAACCAAGACCGTGATCTTCCCCTAACCTTAACCAAGTGCTATGAACTTAACCATAAAACCTTTAATAATGCGGTCATCATTATAAGTAGATGCTGTATTGTCTGATTGAATATTTTAGAGGAAAACAAATTAAATACGTTGTCAGTTAACATTTTACTAACACATTCAGTATCATGGTTTAACAACATTTACTGATTATGTTAATAGAAAATGTATTATATATATTTTTAAACCTATTTGCAGTAGAACATTTGTTGTATATAAATGTAATTTCTCGGTAAAGTACTGTGCGTGCATAAAATAACTAAAGTATATAGAAAAAATCTAAAGAAAATATGTTTTTATTTTAACCTGCAGCTCAAGCACAGCCAGCCCAACTTCATGGCAATGACCTCTAAACAATGAGAACCAAAGGATCACCTCACCAGCTGCTACTGGAGCTAGTCTCAGCCAGACAGGAGGAGGCATAGCTGGCAGTGACAGGGGATAACCTCCCGATTGAACGGCTGTTTGCTCTATGTCCTTTACATGTGTAAACACTAGCAGCATTCTTAACGTCTGCCACACTTCTCTGAATAAACTGATAAATATTGCTTCTCATCATTAACTGAGCAAAATAATTGCACTCTCTACTGAATTTCAATCATGTTCCCAGGGAAGACAGCTTAAGTACAACAGACAGCCTCTGTGCAAAGGCATCAAGCCTCTCCTTTTCTGTTAGGGAAACTGGTGGGCAGGTTCACACAGCCAAGTTCGACTTGAGAGTACACCCTCACTAAGCAGCCGCTCTTCCTCTTGTGTGCACGTGGCCTGAAATCGTGTGAAAGAAGTCGTGGCAGGTATCTGAAGTGAGGATTCAATAAGTTCAGTAAGTAGAAAACTGGGGCAAGCATCATGTCATTTTTCTGAGCAGTGATGGTTCACAGAGCAGGATCAATGTTTGGGATTACAGAAAAGCTATATTCCAGTGATACTGATTTTAATTAGATTAAGGACTATTGAATAGGACTTGTAAGCTTGGAAGAATCATTCAGTTATGCATATTGATGACAGGATTAGGTAAGTGTAATAAGGTACTATTTAAAATTAGGATGGGTGTGGCTACTGTATTGAGTTGTGTGTCTCTTACTCAACTAAGCAAATTACTGGTTGTTTACTGTATTGTAACTGACAATTACTAAATGTTAGCCATAATATGAACAGAGGATTGATTATTGAACAGAAACTTGGTCAGATGGACATACATTCTTGTTATCCCTCTCTGTCTCTCTATGTCTTTCACAAAAAAAACCACATACGAAATCAGAGTCACACACTGCTCTGACTTGGCAGTAGATCAGCTGTATGGCCTGTTGTAGAGAGGAGCCCTAGGGCTGCAGACCCTCAGCTGTAATCACTGTGTTTTGTCTGCAGTGAAGACTGAGGACTGCTGAAAGTGGAGATGAACACAGAATGAATTCAAGCACTATGGAACACTCACACTCTCTCACACTCTCTCTCTCTCTCTCTCACACACACACACACACACACACAAGACAGCACAGAACTACTTTCATGTGCTACTTCAAAGCATCAATTAAACAGGAGAAAAGCTAGATAATAACCATAAGGTTATCCTCATCGTAATGAGCCAAAGTACTCGTTGTGACACATCAAAACACTACCACAGCTTCTAACCAGTACAAGGAAATGCAGTAACACCACAGCAGGGAATACCATGCACAGAGGTGCATGCAAATACGGTAGTATGTTTTTAAGGACAAATCTTAATATTTGACAAAGCCACAATGTGTTGTGACTTCAAAGTGTTTCTGGATTGGTGGCTACACCACAACAATGACAGTTACATAATGTAACCCGGGTTTTACAAACGCAGGCATTGCCTTCTAAAGGGGCTCTATATGGCTTTCACAAAATATTATGAAATACATCTTTAAGGGCAGAGCTGTTCCTGTATACCAAAATATGGTTGGTGCATGCTCATATACTGTATAAGGCTTCTACATACAAAAGTGATAAATTGGTGTCTTAATACTAGACACATATATTTTTCCATTGTCAAACCTGATTTCCTACTGAAAAGAAAGTGGATATGACACATATGTGTAAGTGGCTTCTGGAGGCATATTTGGGTGAAAGTAAAGCACACACATTTCTTGCAAACTCTTGGCTTGACTGTGGCTTGACAGAGTGACACAAGCAAATAGCCTGTTATTACTCATAACACTCTTTGATGTGCACAGTACACTGAGCAGGAAGAACACTGTCCACTTGGGGCCCTAAATGACCAACAGTCTGTACGTAGCGCCAAGCATAATGTGTGCGAGAGGGCAACACTACAGCAAAGTGCCCCACTCATACTGGTCTTTTCTTAATACTGATCACTGGCCTGGGGAGAAAGGAAAGAGCATCTCCAGACAATCAGCATAACTCCCAGCACCTATAATGCCATTTAGAAGTCAACGGGGGCAATTAATCCACAGTCGCAGGTCAAATCAAAGCACAATGAACAATAAACCAGATATAAAAAAGTCTAGGATGAACTGATACCTTTGACCAAACTTCATAGGGAAGAGGGACATTCAACAGCAGCTAACAGCATGCCAATTCCTGATCATTAGAACCCAGTGTTCAAAGAGCTGAAAAAAGGCATATCCAGGGGGTTGTGGGAGTACAAAAGAAAGGGCTTCTGTGCACATCTCATTGTAAAGGAACACTGCACATAGAACAAAACATGAAAACTAACCTCTCTCCAAACTTCACATGGCATGAGAAAACTGCTGACTCATATGCTTTGATAGCAGGATGCAACAACTTCTCTCAGGCAAGAAAGAGTTCAGTGATTGGGCAGTTCAGCGACAACAGCCCCAGTTATACAGATAATTTCATGTGCCTTAAACCAGGTGCAATTCAGATAAAAACCTATACACAGTCAATTACATTTACTTTAGCCACGTTTGCATCTTCATGAGGCAGATATATCTCTTCATTTTCCTTTGCTAAAAGCATCTGGGTGGGGACACACTTCAGTCGAGAAGTTGGTAATGATGCTCCTAAAAGTTTAAAAATCGCCTAGTCGCAATAGCCTTTTTGGTAGCCTTCTGTTTCTGGATAACATGCAAATAACCTTTTAGCTAGCTTTTTAACAACACAAACACATGGATGACTTGCTTGAATGAAGTAAGACACATGTTTTGTTTGCCATATTGACATTTTGACAGGGGCAAGTGAACTACCACACACTGTAGGTTGAGTTCAGAGGACTAAAGATTACAAATGCAGTTTGGAGAAATTAATGCATTTACACCTTTTTCCAACATCTGATTAGAATGCTTCCCATGGTGATAACCACCTGCAAAGGCTGATTGAGCAATCAAATTGCAATTTGTCTTTAATCCTTCTTGGCAGCATTTGGCTTTGCTTTGACTTGGCTTTTCTGATTATCATACTGCAGCTATCCTATCTGCCCAAGACACACAAAGTGGCTAAGTGGAATGGGGTGAAATACGGGATTGCAGCACAGCCAGAATTACAAACTCAAAACCATGAAATTGCTATCAATGTGCATGATTGTATATTTGATACATTATGCATGTGGATAGATATTTTAAATCTGGTTATGTTTCTGATCATGCTTGGTAAACTAGGCCCAGAGAGAGGCTGCCGTCATGGGAAAATTGGAAAGTGAGGATAGTGACTGTAACTAAAAAACCTGTGCATGAGCCAACATTTTCTGAGAGTTTAGGTGTAAGATGGTGCTTACATGAAACTAGGGCAATACATGCTGACAGGGAAGTGAGAAATGTTGCCACAAAGCAAAATTTCAATATGCAGGCTTGTGGACACCAGGAGAAGAGTAGATGAACAGCTGCAGGGTTTAGCTGAGCAGACACAACTGCTACTGTATTGAATAGATATTTAAGGGTGGGTTCCCTTTAATGCAAATGTGAGTCAAGTAAGGTAACAAAAGGTATTTGGTTAATAAACTATAGGCAATTTTTTCTGACAACCAAGGACTAGTGTGATGTGTTTCTATACTGCTTGTTTATTTGCTCTTGTTCTTCTCACTCCTACACAGGTTTGGGGAAAATCTCCAATCCAGACAGCCTGCAGGCTCACAGATTGGCCATTAGTGGCATGCTTTCTCTCCCATCTCTCAGGCTTCAAGGGGAAAAAATGTGCACTTTCTGAAAATGATTATGTGTGCTGCTAGATGCAGACCCCCGACGCATCATATCCTTTATGTACCCGGTGTTACTCCTTCCAGTCAGACGTCTTGGACAATAGCTTGGACAACCTCTTGTGCAGACTAGCCCACTGTTTGTGTTCTCAATGGAGACATGTTACCTCCTTGTTCCAGCATGTCCTGTCCTTAAAAATGCAGCCCAGCGTCTACTTCCCAAAGGGATCTTAAAACATATAGTGATCGAAGCCCATAGATTTAAAATGGGAAGCTTTTGGAATTACGGCCCAGTTTTGGTCTATCATGATTAAGGTGTGTGTCTTACTTATTTCGTTTGTTGTTGTTTTTTTGTAAGAATCGTGGTACTCAACCCCCTTCAAGCAGGGTACGTTGGAAAGACAATACGATTATTTAAAGTTGCTCATTTCTTTGCAATGTCAATTAAAAGGCATACGTTTATCTCCAGGTATGAAAACATTTTATTTGACACTATTATTTGACAGTGGTCAAAGTATATGGTTTTGAAATGCATTTGAAAATGGGTGAGACTTCCCTGTCGTCAGTGTGACCACCTGTATATCATGTAATGTCATGTATCACTGACATTAATTCTGGTAGCTCAGTCTAAGCACTTCTTGTCACTTCTCGTAAACTACACAGACGATGTTTTCCACTCTGCCTGTCTGTGCCACTTTGTTAGATCTGCTTGGCATAGATCCCTGTGATTTCAAGAATTACTGGGCCATTTCACCTACACTAGCTCATATCACCAAAGCTATGTATTATTTGCACATTCAAAATAATTTATTGGTGACAAAAAAGACAAAGACAGCTTTCACCTACTTGCAATGGAACCTTAACCTGATCTACTTAAATATGATAAAATGAGAGAAACGTAGCTGTTGCACAGCATAAAGGGTCTACAGAGTTGAACAATGTGGAAAAGAAAAACATCTTCACAACCACAATCCACTTTACTTGTGGCATTTGCCTGGTGAACTTCTCAAGAACTCAAGCATTCATTTTGTTTATGTAGCACTAACCTTCTGGGTCTGACCAATTCACTTTCCCCTTTAACCTCACTCCATTTAATAGAGTTTCCTCTTCAGTTTAAGTGTTTGTCCCATTATCATGTTTGTAGTATTGGCCTATGCTTTACCACTGAGGACATGTTTTCACCCCTAATTATAGGACAGCAAAGAAAGATCTGACCTCAGAGAGGACATAGCTCAGCAGTGTCCTTCACAGAGTTTTGAGGGGCTTGACCTGTGTGGAATTAATTTTGTGTCAACCTGCTCAGAAGGTTGACACAAGATACCTTTTAAGTTTAATCCTCAACAGCAAATGAGACAAGCACAAGCCAAGCTGAAGTGTTCTAGATAACCAAGAATATAACTCTCTCAACCAACTGCTATGTGACTGGAAAGACTAATAACGCCCACATAAGTATGCATAATATGCAACAATTCTGTATTTTGCATCCAATGTAGATGACAGTGATCAAGAGGATGGTAAGTTATTCTGACAAGGGTATGTGAACTCATCAAGGTTAATATATCATTTTCAATGTTATTGTCTCACTGGTAATAATGGTATAACCAATGACGCAGATTGCATGTGTGTCCAATTAAAATTACTCAAAATGTTCCTGGTGATGAGAAGAATTTATTTCTGTGGCAGAGGCTGGTTTCACCAGAGTCCCATCTCAAAATTGCTCCAAGCGCATTTTTCAGTGTGAAACTGTTGCCAATCGATCTTTAATGAAACACAAAGCCAACAGTGTATACTGACAGCAATATAGTAAAACATGTAAACACTAAATTGCAAAAGTCTGAAGGATGTAGAGAAACCCCGTTTTAAATGTATTGTCACAAAGGTAATCTTTCTCTTCTAAATATATAAACCAATTCTTATCCTGTTTTTATGCACTCACCCTAAGCAGATAAATGTAAGCCAATACAGTAGGTTAGATACAAGGTATGTGGCCTCCATGCAATATGTGAACCAGAATGATGAACATGCAAATGGTTACATGTTCACTTGCACATTATGAATGTGACCGTCAATGATATTCCTCATGTACCAAAGCCGCATATTACACATGGCGTCTACATCAGTTACATGATGTAAAACAAGAGAAATCTAAATATTAATAGGTTTCACATATACTGTGAAATATTCTTCAAAGCAGTTTGGCAGTTCTCCAGGGCAGCATGGTGGCTCAGTGGTAAACCGCCATCTAGAGGTCATAGATTCAAATCTCTATGTGGAATTTTTACTGTGTTCAAATGTGTATCCTCCCTTATTATAAAATGATGTAGGCAAAGTGAAATGGAACATCTACATTACCCATAGATGTGTATTATCTGTCATACTGAAATTAATGCATCAAAATAAATACAAACTTAATGGCACTTGGACAGTTTAATGCATTAGCAATACATTTTTTTGGATAATATTTGGCAGTAATGTAAAAAAAACAAAAAAAAAAGGAATTTTGATATTTTATAAAAATCTACTCACAAATGGATTTTCAGGACACACTAACCTAATAGGTTTCCAAATACAAATAATGGTTAATGGCTGGTATGGTATTGGAAAGTGATTGAATGAATGAAAGAAAATGCACATTATACATCTCAGAGTTGAAGCAGCTAGAACACGTGACCTCATGCTATTTTCATATTGTACACTGGCCTATGCACCTCTTCAAAAGGCACTTCTAAGTGGGAAATATCCCCACCCAAAACCATACAATTAGTACCACAAAAGCGCTAAAAGTGTGCATAGTAAAATTAAAGGGTACATGCAATGTAAAGGTCTGCAACAGTCTGCCAACACAACTGTAAACTTTTTGAGTGACTTCTTGTCCTACCTCTGGTGTGGCTGGGGACCCTCCGGCGGCCTGTCGATGAGCTGTGCATGACATGCTGGTAGTGAGACATGTCTGTTGGTGTGTTGGGAACACGGAAACTGTCCTGGAACCTCTGCATCAAATCTTCTACTGACTCCGTGTTTGGGTCAATGGCTACAAAGAAAGAGATCCAAAGTGAAAATGACAGGCATGTCATAAGGCTTTAAAGTAAAAAAAAAAATTTAGCAAATAAAGACAGACACACAAGATATAGTAAAAATAAAAATACATCCACAGATGCATAAAGGCAAACACCCAAAAATAACTTGCTTCATTTTTTGGGGGAAAGATAAGAGATTAGAGTATGATATGCATCACAAGCCACTAGGTTGTCCCATTTAGACACTGTAAAATAGCAGCACAGTGTTATTTCTCCTATTTCATTTTTTCTGGCCTTTTAAATGATTCCATCAATTTAATATTGCCTCATCTCTACAGGGATCCTGCCAACGCTTCCCCTGATGGCTCAGTCTCACTCTTTCTGATGAATGACTCCAAAACAACTGGCTGTGGGGAAAGACAGGGTAGCAGAGAAAGGAGTTTAATTCCCTTTTCTTACAGTAAAAGACTGCAAAAGGAAAAGACAGGAAATTTATATAACCTGTGTAGATATGTTTTAAGAGACTGATTACGGGAAAAAAATTTTCCCCCTTCTTTATTGTGTCTGACACAAAAAGTCCAAACATGTGGATATCTAAGAGATTATGATATTTAACCATTTATGTGTCTATATCCTATTAATAGACATTACCTTGTTTTATATGGCTTGTGTATTAGTTCAATTTAAGTCAGATAGACCTTCAATCTATGTAATGATTTATCTATATAGTATGTAGGCATCTACAAGTAGCCTGTACAGAAAGTTTAGGGTTGGACACGTGGCCCAAAACAAACAACTGCTTGAAAAACCATGAAGACAGCTCTGTCCCCAAACTTACAGCATCTCCAAAAGATGGGGCCATTTATCACCCCAACCACCAGTACCCCCACCTATCATCAACATCTTTTGATCTGTCAGTCTGGCTCTGAGGTGTACTCTTTCCATGAATAATGGTGATGTGTTGCTCCCAGTGGATGCTCATCATGCATGCCAATGAGCGCGCAAGAGCAAAGCAAGAGCGAGATGAAGAGGACGAGGGTGAAAGTGAAGAGGCAAAAGTGTACACATTGTTTTGATATTAACAGAGGCATTGCAATTTGCTTCAGAAAGAATAGTATCTTTGAAAGTATACGTTTTTGTTCAGATTAATTTGTGGTTAAACTCAGTTCACTCTACTATGGTTAATCCTGATCTCTTTTCTTGATCCAATCACAGCCCCAGGCAGAGCCTCATGTGTGTCCTGGCCTTGAGCCATCAAGACAACTGTGGACCCCTGCTTGATTATAACAGGTAAGAACTATTTTGAGATGTGTGAAATACTATTTGGTGTTTTTCACTATTGAAAACAATAGCATCTGGCTTCCCCCATTGTGCTGTCTTTAGGAAAAGAACAGCAAAGCCTTTTTTTCATTGTTTATATAGTTTTCTATTTAGATACAATATATATTTTTAATCAGGCAGTCTCAATGAGATGAAGATATCTTTTCCAATAGAGACCTGAGAACAAGAAACATTCACAAGAACACAATCAGCAAGGAATTACTATTAACAAAAACATTTACCGGAATTGTGGAAAACAGATAAAAAAGCTTTAAAATCTCCGAAGGTAATGTAAGGTGCATAGTACCATTTCTGCCAACATTAGTGCCTGCAGAGGGGAAATCTAAGGTTAGATACTGGACAGAATACTGTAGTTATTAGATGAGAAATGAGATAATAGAGGCAGTTTGGAAGCTTTAACAGTAGAGCTTTATAAATAAATAACATGAGATGGCTAATCTTTCTTGACTGTATCTACTATACATGGGTTGTTGACTAGAACACCAACAACTGGCAAGAGGTTGTAGCATGTCTACTTATGTTTTAATAAACTTATGAGAATTAATACAAAATTATGAATTTTAATATTCAGAGAATATTCATTCATAAAGCTCTCGTTTCGCGAGGCACCACCCGAGATTCCGTTTGTCCAGGGTCTTGGGATTCCCTGGGTATGGTTAATAATTGTACAATTATTCACTAGTGATCAGTTAGTTAACAATCTCTCAATTATCTTAAATTAATCAGTCAGTCTCATATCGAAGGGGTAAATTCTCATGACAGGGACTTGGAGTTAGGCAACACACACACACACACACACACACACACAATTCCTTTAATTACAGTGAAATTTATTAACTAACTAAGGTGACATAAAAATGCGGTTAAATATACATCAAAGAAATAACGTTAAACAATTGTTAAACAATGAGAATGTGGGGTTCTATTGTGGGGAGAATTTGACTGACACGGGCCGCTAATGAACGCAAGCTAGAGAGAGTTAAAGATAATCTATTAAACTATTGGACATCACTGACTACAGAATGCAGGGTTTTGGTCTTACTGCTTGTCGCTTCTCCCAGCCAGGTTGCTGGTAGACGGCCTTACGCTGGCGGAGTTTCGTGCGTTCTCGGTTAGGACAGTTTAAAGCCGTCGCTTTCTCTGCCAGGGAATTGCTCCGGAGGTCCATCTTTTGTCGGCTTATTGAAGAAACTCGCAGTGGGGGCCTTTTCAAATCCTGGCTCAGGTCAGAGGTTTGGTCGTCCTTTGTTATTGCTGGCGGGCCCACGTGGTTGGCCCGGGCGTCGGGGATCAGTGTAAGTTTGCTCGACGAATAAAGCTTGAAAAGAACTTGGTCATTCTTGAATTAAAATTGTGTAACTTAATGGTCTGATAACTTTTAACAAACAAAAGAAAAGAAAAAGCAAGTAAAGTTGCTGGAAACGAGGTCGTGGCGCTTCGCGTGTGTGTGGCTTGAAAACGAACAAAGCGCCTTCGCTGCGCGAACTTCTTAGGGTGTTGCCAGGAGATGGGGCAAGCTGGGTGCGTGCCGAAGAGCAGTTGGAGAGAACCAGACAAGAGAGAACAAGAGAGTGCAAGACAGCGTGGGTTGCTGCTTTTGTCTGTTGGGGCGTGGTTCCCAGATGGCAGTCCTTTGTTCCCCTGAGGGAGGGCTTGTTTCCGGTTTCCTGAGAGACCGTCTTTTCTTTAACTTTTAATATGTTTAATCAAAATCTATTTGCGCGTATTGTAATCAAATATCTTCCCACAATCAAACCTTAATTGTCAAACGGTTATACCGTTCTTAGTTTAAGGATTTGATAAAAGGAAAACAATTGTCAGTAGTTCAACCTTAAGGTTAGCATTTCAGAATGATGGCATGCAATACTTATTTCGTCCACTTGGGGGAGCTCGGGTTGCATGAGGATAGCTTTGATTAATCCAAAAACAATCTTCTCAGGAGCTGGGGAATTTAGTTATTTAACCTTAAATTTGAGCTGGAAAATTGCTCGAGTAGTATAGAATGACATTTCTTTATCATAATTTCTAAAGGAAGTGTCATAAAGTGTTGGGAACAAAGCATTGGTTACAACATAAAATGAGTAAAGGTCAGGGATCCTTGCTGAAAATATTAGATTATAATACTATTATTTAGATTCTTTTCAAGCAACAAATAACAACAACAACATGGTAACATAACTACTCACCTAAGAGGCAAACGCCACTACTAACTTAGCAAGGATTATTATTTAAAACAGAACAACACTTTATAATGAAACATTGTTTTAGCTCAAGAAGTTCCTTCCTAGAAGCACCAAGTCCTGGCTTATCACATTGGCACATCAGCTAAAAGAAGAGAAGGGAGTGGTGTTTTATGACTCAGCCATTCTGTGGGAAAAGGGATCAGAACGAGTGGTACTTTTGATGTCAGAGGCGACCTGTGGAGAGAGAGGGGTCGGACAGCTCCTCTTGCTGTCCTGCTAAGCATCTCCAGTGACACCTTTACGGCGAGAGGGGTTCACTAAGGCTCTTTGAATACACAGTCCTTAAGCAATGCATGTCTGATTGAGTCTCTGCAGATCCTTACCAAACCCCAGGCGATGTCTCTAGTTTTTGCATGTCAAAAGGCTAACTCCAGGGGAGGAAACTCCTTCCCCACTTTTGGCATTATCTGACCTCACCTCCCTTGAGAGACTGGTTGATTCCACTACAAGGTATTGTATCAAAACACCTATTCTTACATGATTGAAGAGGCAGTCTAACAATGTGTAATTTTTTAAGATATCTAGACTTTTCAACAGCCAGAGGGCTCGATACTTTCTGGTATAGATATTCCCATTATAACAGTGTGTTAAAATGTTTTATTCCTGTGTTATCACTATATACATTGATCTAAGATGCCCAGAAGGCATGCTGAATTCACACTCAAGCAGTCCAATTTTATCATGAAGAAAAGGTTTAGACATAGGTTTAGATTAAACATCTTGAATGACAGTAACAGACATGTGCATTCACACAGAACCTAAAGTCTACCATTTTTAAATGCCTTCAGTTTAATTTCCTGTTGCAGTGTTGTGCAGTGTGCTAATATGGCTCACTGAAATTAAACTTGGACCCAAGTAGTTCACCACTTTTAACTTCTATTGAGGATAA
>NC_060162.1:12709621-12711418 GCF_021292245.1 Micropterus dolomieu | reverse complement strand
AGTGGGACGCCACGACTGTAACAGGCAGGCAAGAACCCCAGTAGCCAATAGGGGTGGGAGAAAGAAAAAGAATAAATCAATCAAAAAAACAAAGACTCTCCAGGCACAAACCCAGAACAAACCGGAGCACAGCCCTGCCCCGCACCCACACTGCACATCCCGAAAACTAACTATATACCTCAGTATCCAGAGGGGTCCAACAACTGGCGAAACAGGGACGCAAACAGGTCCCTCCAAGCCAACGAGGAAATGCCTCCCCCGGACTCCAATGCACAAACTAAACGCCCAGCAGCCATCCAGAGACCCTGCCCAGGGAAAAAGCACAATGCATCAAGATGCATCGACAATCGCCCCACAATCCCACCGCAGCCCACCAAACCGCAACCGGATCAACCCGTGCAGAGACCCCCACCCCCAGAAGCCAGGGCACCCCGCGACCCCCCAAAGCGCAAAGGACCCCAGACCGCATGTCCCGGGGGAAGCTGTACCCCGCCCCAAGGAAGAACAGCAGAAAGCCGTGCCGGAAGCTCGCTACCGCCAGGGAGCGATAACGCGGGAGAACCAGGCCAACGGTCCCCCAGCCCAGCCAGAGGCATCCCTCCCTACAGTGCAGGCAGTGCCAGCAGCCCCCGAGGCCGATCTCATCCCTGGACGGGGGCCCAGCCCCCCCAGTCAAGCACCCCCAAGGAGAAGTACCAAAACCTACCCCGACAACACCGGCCATGCGCCCCAGAGACTCCCGAATGCCCCCACTGGGGCAGGGGGAAGCAGCGGGAGCCCCACCCTTGCCAAAGAGGGCCCAGGCGAGGAGAGGAGACAACGGGCCCCCAGGCCCAGGGACACACCACCCACCCATAAATAAGCAAAAGCCACAAGCCCGAGTCCCCACATCCCTAGGTCAAGAGCGGGCCCCCACGCCAGGGGAGCCCCGACCCCCCCAGCCCACCCCAGATCAGGCAAGGCTGTCACCAACCCCACAGCACCCCCAATGCCCGGGGCTCCAGGGGTAGGACACGAGGCCAATGAGAATCTCCCCCACTCCTTCAACCCCTCTGCCTGCCTCTGTAAATGTATTGTTTTGTGTTGGATGCATGTCATGGATTGTGAAGTGTTGTATGGTGGAGTAAAGATAAGGTGTGTGGTAAATAAGGTGCAACTAAAATTGGAGGGTAGTTGTGACACGGGCACCCCACAACTGTCAGGTAGTGGAGCCTCCCATCGTGCCCCTCCCACCCCCCAAGCCCTCTGTGTCTAATGTGTAATTAAAATTGAGGGGCAGGCAGTGAGGGAGGAAGGAGTGCGAGGCCGCAATAAAGCAGCCCCACCCCCCAAACGCCCTGCAGACTGCCCGCCCCCCAGGATCCTAAGGGTGTATGTTGTGAGACATGACCACAGGGGGAAAGGTGAAGGAGGTCATAGGGAGGCTAGAAGACCAGATTCCTGACTGGCCCCATCATTTATTCAGTCCCGTCCCCCACCCCCCTAAGCAGGAGGACGCCAGGTCCCTCCAGCCCAGGGCTTATAGCAAGAGCCCCTCTAGCACCGGCAGCACCCCAGATTCAGCGACAACCCCGCCCATCCCCAGGACGGGCCCAGGGGGGCCCAGCCCCCCCAGCGCGCAGACCCGCCCCACACCCAGAGGCTCCAAAGCCCCGTGCCCCAGACCCCCACACACTCCCGAGGCAGGTCAGTGCAGCCCCAACCCAAAGTCCAACAATCCCCCGTCCTCGCCGGGGCCCCTCCGGCAGCCCCACTGCTAACCCCCCACCTCACCGCTCCCCCACAATCAGCAGCACT
>NC_060162.1:12657536-12709601 GCF_021292245.1 Micropterus dolomieu | reverse complement strand
GGAGCAGGTCCGGGGCAGCAAGGACCCCACCCAAGGACAGAACGGCCCAACAGCCCAGATCCGAAGGTCGGCCCACACCCAGGAGGCAATGCCACTCAGGCCAGGTCAGGCCAGAAGACCCCCACCCCCGCGCCCTTCCCTCCCTGGCAGCGAAGCATCCCACACACAAACCCACACCGTCCCCAAAGAAAAGCGACAGCAATCACCCCGCGACAGCAGCAACAGCCCCTCAGCCCTAGGGAGTCAGCAGATGCAAATAGCCCCTAGGACTCAACACGACCACACTCCAGAGGGCCGCGACGCGACTGCAAGCAACCATCGACACACCCCAAAGCACAATCCCTCCATACACAGGATCCCGGCACAACCACCAAGCATCCAGTCCGGGCACTAAAATCCAGAGGAGACAACCCCCAACCAGCTCATATAATAATATTTCTGTAATATTTTTGTTGTTGAATAAGCACTTCTCAACAATTTTCTTCTCAACAACATTAAAAAAAAAGATGAATTTGCTGCAAGACTACTAGCAGGTATTGCATTTTAAGTGTTCCTGTTATCAGGTCCATTCCCTATATGTGAAGTCCCTTCAGCACATGCACACAGAAGTCAGGAAGAAATGATTTTCTTTGTGGCAGTGCTGCAACTGGACTATCTCTCGAGTGTCACACACGCCAATGCACCAGGGTGGTTAGCCTGTTTTGCCCTCTCTTTCTTCTCCAAGCTAACTCTTTCTATGCTCCTGTAAATTCACCAAGTGGCATCACATTTCTCCATGGTTCATTCAATATCTCACCATTACAGAAACATCAAACACCCTGCCATCCATGCTGTGGCTGGATGATAACATAAATCCATATGCAGAGACAGAATGGTGCACAGAAAGGGAGGCCATGTATAAGACTGTTTGACATCCAATAGGTGAGATGTAGTATTTGATTCAGCAAGACATGGCAACCTAAAGGTGATATATTCGTAATGTCAGATAGAAAATGCAGCGGCAGCACTTTTGCATGCACACATTTAAAGATGTGGGTTTATTCACAAAATGTCATACGTGCACACACATATCCATATGTGCATAAACAGGCGCACCACAGGAGCATGAACGTGTGTGATCATGCAAGTGCACACACACACACACACCTTTAAACTAAATCATGACAGAATAATAAATAAAATCCACAAGGGGTCATTCATCACAACATTTAAAATTCCATCTTCATGAGGAAAAACAAACC
Source organism: Micropterus dolomieu (assembly GCF_021292245.1). Taxonomy (NCBI): domain Eukaryota; kingdom Metazoa; phylum Chordata; class Actinopteri; order Centrarchiformes; family Centrarchidae; genus Micropterus; species Micropterus dolomieu. Next base: position 12,708,360 of record NC_060162.1, on the reverse strand, counting down.
CCTTTGAAATTATAACTCATGCACTGCTGGGTGTCCATAAATCAAACTATGCTGAGAGGAGAGGCGGCACAGAGAGGACTAGTATCACACTAGTTCATTAATCTCCAATAGGATGGCAACTTTGCAGAAATGCAGTACTGCAAACTTCCCTTAGCCTGCACAAGAATGGCAAAAAACATGTGAAGGCCTATGTTTCATTTTAGCAGTAGAGTGATAACGGCCAGTGAAATATGGTGAGTTAAAATTGCAAGTTTGAAATCTCAGTTTAAAATAATATTCCTTCTGGCAGACTAAAACACTAGACAGAAATGTTTTCTGCAGCTCAGTGATGTCTTTATTCATCTCTGTTTCACTGCTGTAACACCTCAAGTTGATTGTCACTGGTAATTAAAGAAGGAACAAAGAAATTTAAAGTAATTGCACATTTTACAATTACACCGTGCACAAGTTGGACATATTTGACATTTAAAACCGTAATTAGGCTCTTTACATTTAAATAGTGCAGACCTGGTTTGCAAGTAATGTTACAGTACAGACAGTCGGAAAGCTTTCCAAAGTGCAAGCACTCCTACTTAAAACCTGTACCTGTATCTTAGTTAATTTGACTCTGTCTCTGTCACATCACTCCCTTTAAGATACTCTCAAATGACCTTTCCCGTATCATCTCAGAATGTCTTCTTTTGCACTTCTCACTTCTCACCGCTCTCGCTTTTTGTTCTCTCTCCCTCTTGATTACTGTGCGTCTCTCTGTCTCCATTCCCCTTCATGTTTGATCACATCTTTCTTCCACTCTTCAGTACAACAGCCGTATAAATTCACAATGACAGATGTAGCCATGAGGGAAAATGGGTTTTCTGTTCATCTTCATACCCTACAAATCCCTGCTGCTTTAGTCCTAAGTGACTTCATGGGGAGGAGAGTTGCTGGAAGCTCCATAATTCCACTCTTTTCTGTAGCATAGGTTTACTTCAGTCTGTGATTATTTCCCTTACTTTGCATTCATTTTCTCCAATAATGCTCCCATTTCCTTTCTACATCACCTTGCATGTTATTCTTTTCTCTTCTTTCTCCCATTAGCCTTCTCCTGTAGCATTCACATATTTTTCCTGTTGTTCCTGTCTTTTACCTTTCATTCCCTACCCTCCAATTGCCCTTTTCTCCTCTCTACTGTGCATAATGTTGCCTCTTTCCTTTCATCATCCCCTGATAGGTTTGCTTGCAACCATTTCATCCCTTCTCACATACTTACGTACACATCGTCATTCTTTTCCACATCTGATGTAGAATTTGGCTACAAACACCAGCACTGAATTATTAATCAATTTTGCTAACCTTTTTTCAACAGACATAATACCAGCAAATTTGTTGGATTAAACCCTGGTTTAGCCATGACAGGCATCTTAAAACTCAGAAGAAGAAGGACAGCAGCTGGATTGTATTTTCTTGTTGGTGCATATAGGCCTAGTAATGACCAGCGATAGTCTGAATGATATGTGTTGAGTGTACAACATCAGAATGAATCTGAAAGCGATGGAGAAAACTATGAAAGCCTGACTTATAAGGGGGAAATCAAGATTTACAGTTTTTAAAAATACTAAATAATGCTGCCATGGGTTCATTCTAACTATACTACTTTACATTATTCCAGTGTGCACAAAAATAAATCCTTCTGATGCAGGGCTGGGTGAGAAATCAATACCATTACATTAGCAAATATGAACATAATACATTCTAGTAATTTGGTTTTCTCCCAGATTCAAAACACATTACACTAAAATATCCACCACTACGATAAAGCAATGTAATTATTCATCTATCTATCTATCTATCTAGTTTAAAGTTACAGGGACCGTGCACATAAATAGACATTTCTGTAAATATGCCACTTTAGCCATCTTGGCTAATTTTCGACTGCAGCCCCTGGGCAGGTATACTGACAGCTACATAAAATACACTAAAACAGGAAAGCAAAGCACATTTCATTAAGAATGCATTAAATACTTTAAAACAAGGACAATATATAAAACATAAAACCAAGCATCAGTTTTTTTAACAAAAAGTAAACATTTGTTTTTCCTGGCTGTCCAGTGTGTGTCCACAGCTTCTGTACTGTGACGTATTCTGTGTGAAACAGCATGTGTGAGGAGTGTTTAGTTACAGGAGTGATTTAAATCAAATCCTTCAGATGTGATTGGATCGCTACAAAAGGGGGCATCATTTAGCAAATACAGAACATAAAGGAGCTGTGGAGAGATACGACTGTTGTGGACTGTTCACCTCCACCCACTCCTCCCTCACCTGCTTTGTTACATCAGGAGGTGGAGGATAAAGGTAAATGAATAAAAGAGATCTTAACTATATTTTTTAATAATAATAATTATTAATTTTTTAACAAATTTTTGCCAGCTGAAAGCCAAAACACATCCTATTAAGACAATGCTCTGCTAGCTTCCCACTAACCAGAGTGGTTTCAAGAGTGGTTTTATATGATGGGTAATTAGCTAGCACCCAAATCCATATGTAACCGCCTCCAAGATGAGTCAAACATGTTTTTTACAGGAAGAAAAAAGATAGGTATATTGTATTAAAAAAATACTCACCAAAAAATTGGGGGCATGTATTTAGCATATGACAAAAGATAAATAAACAATATGACACAGGATTAGAAAGTGGAAAATGTTTGGGTTTTTTCCCCTTTAACTGTCTTTAAAATGACTGTTGTTAATAAAAACTGAAAGGTATTTTACACTCTCAGTTATCACAAAGTCAACTCAACAACAGTAGTGAACAGTAGCCCTAACTTGAGCTACAGAACATTTTTAGGGTCAAAATGATAATATACAGAACTACACTTGCGCCACTGTAACAGTTTATATGGACACTTGAATATGGCGGCACCACAGAGACCTGGTTATAGTCAATCTCCGTACTTTAGTAGAAGTAGTGGAGAGTCAAGAGGTTAAGAAACCCAAACGCTAAGCCTCATTAAACTTGATGCAAGTGAATGTGAATTTAAGATATTCAATCACTGATTAATTGTAAACAGGCCCTAGTGTGTGTTCATGAAAGAAGTAGCAACATGCCAGGTTGGGTTTTGTTTGTTTATTTGTTTGGTTTAAAATAACACATATAATAATAGCATGAGTTCATTTTTGTAACATTTCAGCTGTCAGTCTGTTTAAGAGTCTATAATAGAGCCTCAGGTTTGTACTTATATATTAATTATATAGGAGAGCATTAATATTTGCATACACTATTTCCAGTGAAATTTTGTGTTTTAAATGAGTAGTACAATATGATATTACCTTTGATATTACTTCTTTTCAAGCAAAGCGTCCCAGAGAATCATCTGTATTAGTTAGCGCACATATGTTTGTCCAAATGTGTCCAAAGTTCTGATGGAATGTCCTAAAACTAGGGTCTGTTGTGTGGGTGTCTCTGATATTCTTTCTGCATATTTCTGCTGTTATATCTAATCTCTGCAGTGTGACTCTGATTCTGATGCCATTTCTTCTGTTGAGGACAGAAATAGCACTGTCACCATGGATCTCTCTGATATGTCACCTCTCTTTGCCCATTCATAGGAGAAAGGAGCCTGCAATGGCAGATGTCTAGGCAGATGCTTTGCTACATTTGGTAAAAACAATCCACATTAAGTCGATAAGAGCACCATTAATTGCAAACAGCATCATTTTGTATAAAAAAAAAACAACATAAAAACCGCACAACCCTGTATCATTTCACCACTAAGATGAAACGGTGTGCATTCAGGTAATTTCCCAAATAAGAAGGATTGAAAAGGTATTTTTTTCCAGTACATACCAAAAAATGTACATACCATAAATTGTGATGACAAATCATCTCAAAAAACAAAAACAAAAAATAAAAATACTAATCTAAAAGTTGTGTGAGGCACTATTGTTTGTATTGCTGACCACAGTGAGTGGCTAAACAAATCGCATACACTTAATTGTTGAAGGCATTACTCAATCTAACCTTCAAACCACATCAAACACTAACAGCTCAGAAGTTTGATGCTCAGTTGTAATGCTCCACTATTCACTCTTGATGCAACAGCTCCTGTCGAGCACCAAAATGCAGAAAAGCTGGAACTGCTACAGTGTATGTACTTTGGCACAACTACGACTCCCTTATGATCCTAATCAGCTTCTTTATGCAGCAAAACAACACGACACAGAGCCAACACATCAGACACATGCTCTGTGGTTTAGCCACCATCTGTGCACAGCAGAGGACGTGGATCACTGAACCCTACAGTAGTGACCATCCACCTCCTGCTCCAAGGGAAGACTGGACAACAGCAATCTTTAGAGTATTATTTAGAGCAAATGCTACTGTGAAATCGTCACATAGTGAATTCAGACAGTCAGACAGAAACAAAAGCTGCAGATGACATACCTAGATGCACTAGATACTCCCACAAGCACAGGTGTACACACATCCTTAGACATGGCCTGCCTTCATATACAAACAAACACACCTTTAATGGCCTGTTTCTATGTTCATGCAACTGTGTCAGGCAAAGACCTTCAAGAAAGAACAACATCCTTTACCTACAACTTTTTTTTTTTTTTTGCTGTCACCATCTTTTATTTGTCAAACTCCCACTCTTCCTTACCTCCCCCTCTTGGTGTTGTATGTGTTTCTCTCATATCTCTCTCTCACACACAGCAGGAAGTTAAAGTGGCATGTGCCCTAGCATCTGCTCCCCATTCTCTCTGTCCAACTAGAAGTCACAGCGTGAATGACAGGACTTGGCTCTCTGGTCAATATTTCCACTCGGCTAATTCACCTTGGAGAAACCGTGCCTGTCCATTACCTGGCCACATGGAGAAGTAGCTACTAGTCTCAGACACATACACACATTGCTTTCCATGATCCAGTTTTTAAGATGGTAGAATAGAAGACTTTTTTTAAATGTTGATTCCCTTTGTTTGAATTTACGTTTAAACAGGTCCGGCTACCTGTCTCATTCATTCAGTGACGATAACTTATTCACTTAGTCTGAGCCTAAATGAGTCTTTGGTGTACAATTATAACTGGTCATTAAAAAACAGGAAGTAACTCAGGTGTCCTCATACAAATATTTCGGTGTCCACATTGACAGTCTCCTTTGTTGGAACACACATGTTGACAACCTGTGCAACAAATTGCAGCAGAGGCTTTATTTTTTAAGGTGTCTAAGGATGTATGGTGTGAGCATTCAGATCATGATGATTTTCTACCATGCAATCTTAGAGAGTGTCATCAGATATGGAATTACTGCATGGTTCGGCAACTTAACAGTTAAGTTGAAAAACAAGCTTGCCAACATGCACAAAACAGCCATGAAAATTATAGGAAGGAGGGACTATGAGCCTGTACAGAGCCTGTATGACCAAGCAGTTATGAAACAGGCTAAGAAAACTAAATCGGACCCTAAACATCCTCTCTTCCCTGAATACAAAACCCTGCCATCAGGATGAAGACTCCATGTACCAAAATGCAAATCCAATAGCCTAAAATTATCATTTGTGCTAGCCTCCATTAAGCTGCTGAACAATGTAAAATAGTGTAAAAATTAATAAATATGTGAGCACTACAGCACTTTGCTTGCAACATTGGTGCAATAGGGCAACGTGCAATAAATATACTAGTACCTTAGCATATGCACTTTACACAAACTTCAGTTCAATGGAGCAATGTGCAACAACCACACTAGCACTTTAGCACTTGCACTTTAATCCATGGAACTATGTTGTCAACAATGTCCTTTTTCTTCTGTGTTTATATTTTCCTCTTGTGAAGTACAACATGTCGATGCTTCTCAGGTTCTTGTTGATGTGTTTTGTGATGTATGATGTCTTTTGTGAATTTTTCTTTCAATTTATTGGTTTTTTTTATGAAGCAACTCTGCACTGTGCCCAAGCAGAATTTCCCCTTGGGGACAATAAAGTTAACCTAACCTAACCTATATCTACAAAAACACTAAACCAGGATCATTTGTTGCCCCCTCTCCAATACTGCATAAGTGTGTAGGTTGCTTTGCACCAACATTGTGTACTCTTGTTCTAATAAAGGTTTTGTTCGGTTGTTGAGAAATGTAATATAGAAAGGCCCATGCAAAAATATATATTTAGATCTCAATTGGTAAGGTAAAGTTTTAGGATGGAAGTGAAATAATCTATTAGTCCATAGCCCTGGCTATGTAAATCACTAGAGAAATTACACTGACCAAAAGCCCATACCTAATCATAAAATCTGATTACACTGTGATTGGAAACTGAATGAAAATCTCCCACAGCTTAACTGGAAAGCACCAGGTCGACCTTTCTATTTTGTCCCTTTCGCCATGGGAACTAATACATGTTTCCATCATCCTCTCCCCATCCCCTTTTCCATCACCTTGAGTCGTATCCCTTCATTACTCCACCTCTCTATCCTCCCCCTTTACATGCCACGATGCTCCATCCCACACAGGGAAAAGATTTGAGGGCAGATAATGCTGTCTTGAGCCCTGGCCCTGTGAATTATAACGGAGAATTAGGGCTGATTTGCTAGTGTGGCGCTCCCGCCCACCGAAAACCTCTCTCCCTCTCTTTTTCTAGCTTTAGCCCATGCCCTACACCCACCACTTTCTTCTCATCCAGCCTAACAATGTGTCTGTTTCAGGCTTCCCAAGCTTGGGCCGATGTATAAGGATAAAGTCTGCATCCACGCCATAGATTATAAAGATAAATGACATCTCAGTTCTGCAAGGTGAGTTCTTTATACATATGCAACATTAAAAAGGTATTGTTTTACAGTTGTGCTTTCAGAAAAGTTTTATTTCCTACATTTGCCATGCCAAACATCAAAGAAAGCCATCCAAATTTCAGAACTGATTTTTTCCAATGTGATATACTATTTGCCCACACCTTTGTTGATTTCTATACATCAGAAGCTAGAACACATATTTGCATGTTGCGTCCTGTTGTCTTTATGTTATAACATTTCACACCAAACACTGTTGCCATTGTGTCTCATCTTGCCACTGTTACATCGACTATAATTCTAAGGTTCAACTACAGCCAATTTGTCTTGGTCAGGAACATTTTAGAATGAAAAACAATTAATTTACATTCCTTATTAAAAAAGTCTATCATCAAGCATTGGTTCTTCTTATGTATTAAAATGTTACTGTATGTACACACAACAGAGCATGAAAGCAATTACACTGGTTCTGTTCCATAATAGAGGAAATGCGAACTCTGCATTATGTCTCTTTTAGATATGGGTGGCATGGCTGGTAGAAAAAAACAATAAAAATCAGTATTTACTAAAATCTACAGGGGCATTCAGTTAAACAGTTTCCATAATACCACCCAATGGGCATTTCAAAGTATAACCATACATTTGTTTTGGCTTGGCTTTGTTTTCAGTTCTCCCAGTCTGTTTTTTTCCCGGATGCATACGGTTCAAGGTAAATTAGATTTTTTCAAAATCTTTTGATTCATAAATGATGGCCTTTGAGTGAGTATTTTTTTGCACATTACAAACAAAACAATTATAGAGACGAGCATATGGAATGAGTTTTATTGATAAAATTACATTCCATGAATGGCAGAAAAAACACTAAATAATTGAAATAGACAACTGATTAGTTTGCTACTCATGTGGTCATCCTTTTAGGAAAAGCATTTTGCATTTGAATATCACACACATGTTGAAAAAAAAGGGGCCTGTCTTTAGATAATGACTAGCATTTGTGTTTTCCCTAGCATTGTAACGGAGCCTGGGTATATTTCTCAGCATAATGACATCCCATGATACTCACTGTTTGCATGGTAACCAAATATAATTGCCTGATGACCATGCACCGCTGCTTGCTCATTACTGTGGCAGATTAGTACTGCTGGAAAAGAAGAGACTGCAATGCCCCCACATCCTCACACCACCCCACCCACCGACAGTACATTATGACTTTTCCATTTGCTTTTAGAAGACATAAATTATATCTTCACATTGAGGCTGTGTTAGCCAACTGTAAGCACATATGCCCGCCTCGTGACATTTCATAGAAAGAAATGTGATTAGACACGTAACGCCAATATTTGCAGTGGTGTCACAAGGGGCCAATACAGGTACAGCTACAGCTGTTGATAACAAGGCAATAAGAGGGCCTGGGCAATGAGGCTCTTAGGGTGACTTTGATTGAGAAGAAAGAAAGGTCTGAGGTGTTAAAGGTGGAGTGGATTTTTGCTTTTGTTCAAGATACAGGCATCAGAGTGTGTACAATGGTACATACTTGTAAAGAGCAGCATGTGGGAAAATAACAGTGGGCACACATACACAGTAATTTTGTTTTCCCATTTTGCTTGAAGGCATATTTTTAAAAAAAAAATGTTTCAAGGCTTACATGGATTACTCAGATTGCTCTTTTTGCTGTTCCGTCAGGAGCAATTGTGTGGTATTTAACAGAAAACAGAATAAACATAAGACTAAAACAGTGAAATAAATGGCTTGTCGCTCTGCTAGAGAAAGAAATATCCTTGCCTTGAAAGCTGGCGTGTGCAATGGAGCTATGTGTGATTATAGGTGTTTTTATGTGTTAGTGTGTGCTTGCGCCCGTGTACCTCCATCAGAGGCAGCTGGGGCCTCAGCCCTTGTTATATTCCCTGTCGTTTAGCTTGAAGTGAGGCCTTTATTTGTATCTGCAGCTGTCGGCCAAGTGTTACCACAACAGCTTGTGAGAGTAGACCTGTCAACGAGCGGCAGCCGCTGAAGGGGAAGCTAGTCTTTGTCCATTCATGCCAGATGTAATCAAAAACTCTTTCACCCTCACTCCTGCTCTCCCCCTAAACCCCTATCCCATCCCTGGTCTCTTCCATGCTCCTCATTTCACATCAATGTCTTCTCACTTCACAGCTCCACATAACGTATTTCATGTTGTATACAGTGTGCTCCTACTGACACTTGTTTTCACCTTGGCACACGACCTGGGGTTAAAACATAGGACTCTGTAGGGAACATGCCAATTTGTCTCTCAATCTGGTTTGGGAGAAGGGGAAAATAAATAGATATACACGGTCCTGCAGTGAAAACATGTAATGGGTTCAGATTGCTTTGAAAATGCTAATAGATAACACGGGTCTGGATGACACTTCCAAGCCCAATTCAAATAGCACAGATGTTCCCAATTGGTGCTTGAGTCATTAATGGCTGCTAGCAAAACACATCTGCTATAATTTGCACTAAGGGGAAGAAAAACAAGCAGTTCAAATATACATTAATGGGAAATTTCCCAAAGACTTTAATCACTGTGCTTCAGTGGGCCATTAAAAAGAACAGCAAGAATTTGGATGAATCAATAGTAAGGTATAGAAGTAGATGAGGAGATGATAAAAAAAGATGCTTGTCTGCCAGCTTAAGGTAGTTGGTATGAAAAGCTTGGTGGAGTTATCTTAACAGTTCATTGAGGTTAATGACATTTCCAGCGGGGATAGTCTAATTCCTAAAAAGTGAAGTGATGCATCAACATATCAAAAAACTGTTCACCTTATTACACTCCTTATGCTCATGCTAGCAATGAGTTTCAAACCTTAATGCTTACCCAATTTTACAAACATATCTATATTCCCTCTCCACACTTACACAACCAATTAATCAAGTACGCGCATGTGCTCTAGAATGACAAATTATGCAACCACATCAATCAAGCATCTTCACATGCATGCACACAAACACACACAAGCATCCAATATAGTTATTCAATAATCCTCTCCCTTCAGCAACAGACTTTTCTTTTGTTCCATGAACAACTCGTGGTCTCCATCGGTAACTGTTACCCAGGCAACAGAACAGACAGAGAGAAGGTGAGTGAATGGGCAGAAGAAAAAAAGGGAAAAAAAACACAAAGATGGGGGATGCAGCTACTTCTACCTGAGTTTTGTCTCTATAAATAGTATCCTCCCTCTTTCACTTGCACAGCAACTGGAAGTCTGAGGAGAACTAATTTGCTTTGGTCATGACACTTGCCCAGCCAAACAAGTGCTCTATTACAATGCTTTGTGTTTTCAAGCATGTGTGTGAAAGAGGGACAGTCGGATTGTGTATGTGGTGTGGATCAGGGTGTCTGTACACGTCCGTCTCCGGGACTGTTCTCCAAATTAGAATTTACAAGGATGTTAAAAGAACTATTTAAACAGAATCACAATGCTCCTAACAGGTGTACACTTTATATATATATATATATAAAACGTCCACGAAATATAATTACAACAACCATAGGAGGTCCTGGATTCAAATCCACTGACAAGCTAAGGCCATTCTGTGTGGACTTTCTTTTCCCGTGTCTGCATGACCTCACACAGTCCATAGACATGCAAATGACCATTTGGGAACACCAATTGCCCATAGGTGTGTGTAATCTGTGTTTCTGTGTATATGTGTGTCAGCTCTGTATAAGATTGGTGACCTGTCCAGGGTGTACTCTGCCTCTTGCTCAGTGGTTGCTGCAATAGGCTCCATTCCCCTGCGACCATGCATACACAATAAGGGGTTTAGAAAATGGTTGGATGGATGCAACACAGCCATTCAAATTCTAAAAGAGGTAAGTGATCCCAAATAATCACTTGGGAAGGGAGAGGCCTGCACTATGTGCACATGAACACCCACATATACAGTTCATCTGCATATAATGTAGCACAGGAATATTCACAAGCATAATCACACAGAATATTCTACACAAAGCTTAACAACACAACCAGAGAAACATCCAAAGCCCATACTGTCAACTATATTATTATTACTGGATTTGAGTTTAGCGAGTTGAATGTCCAATAGCTAAATGTGCATTGTTGAAAAAAGCAAGGATGCAGTGTCGCTTATGTTAAACCACTAAAACCCGGCCCCGTCTATAATATCCAACAGTAGACCCCAAGTTCTGACCCTGAAGTTCCAGTTCAACCTGTGCCACATATTGGCAAGAAAAGTTAAAGCAGCAGTGGTTTTGAGTTGCAGATGCCACATGTACTGGCATGGAACATAGTCGTTGCTGCAATTTGTGTGCAAACAGTTTGTGCCACTGCTAGACAATGACTGAAACTGCTGTTTTGTCTTCTGTTTATAGCTGCTTTGACCTAGAGGGACTGTGGCTCACTTTTCTGATCAAGAGCCTGACAAAGCATAATGTTATCGTTTATAGATGTTAAAACGGGGAAATAAATGGCAGCTCAATTGGTGATTTACAGCTATAAGTTTAGTTCTGGTTGAATATCAAATATCCAGAGGAAGTTTGTGAGACACAATGATGTTCAACTTGTGTTTATTTATTTTACCTAAGATAACAGTTCGTACGGGTTAAATGTGCAAACGGAGAAGGAAGAAAAAAATTAAACTGCAGCTGTAACACTCATGTCCTGCAGGCGGTGCTACAGACTGTCAAGTGTCAATTATTAATAGGTGTGTTTGACTTCATGCGGCGCTGCGCTGCGGTAAATTAATGTGATGCATACTGGACTTAAATAAAGCATGCTGGTTAGAAATTATGTCTAACTTTTACCGGTGCTGCAAAACGTCACCATGTCGAATGACATTAAAACCTTGTGGGAGCAAGGTCCCGCAGTTGCTTTTTTCCAGCTGCACCAAGTTGGAAGCACAGTATTGCCTGGTCTTGTGGCATTTTTCTTTGCAAATGCCGCGAGATCAGACATTGATTGACTCACAGTAAGTTCATGCAGGCAGAATGTGTCCGACTTGAAGGCGCCGTTTTTATACACCGCCCCTGCAGTCACCTGCAGCTCACGTTAGATGATGAAGTTGGAGAAAGTCAGCCGCAGTCATCTCAAACACAGCTATTCTCTTAGCCAACAGGAAGAAATATAAACATGGCTACATAATTTCCTTGCCTATAGGTGGTGCAGGTTGGCATGCATATATATGTATGTACTTGAGTGCTTTCAGCCACGATAAAACGTAGCAGAACGATCATTTAAATGGAAAAAGTGGTGCCTTGAACATTCTATTGTCTACGCAAGCACACTGCGTTACTTTTTTAATATGATGGTCTTTATGTACACATTGCTGCTGATTTGGTAAGACCTCTGACACACCCACCAAATGAGGTACATACTTGAATGCCTGTTACGCACCATTGCAAACCATTTCAAGGAAACATTTGATTCAACCCGGAAACCATAGCAAAATGGTGCACATGGTTTTCAGACAGAATGTTCTCTGATAATGTACAAACAACTCCCCTTGTGAAGAAAACACAGCATGTCAAATATGAATGAGTGTATTTGTGCATGCTGACTAACAAACCAGCATCTTCAATGCAAATGGCTATGAATCAATGTGCACTGAGTTATAGCTAAAGCACACGCGGATAGCCACTTCAAGATTGTAAACTCCCAATGAGACATTTATGGCAAAGAAATGGCATAGTGGCACGCTATAAATGTAAAGATATATCCTGTGCGTACACAGAGGATTCTATGGAGGTGTGTCCAAATTCATTTATATTGTATGACATAATTTACTAAAAAGCCAAAGATAAAGAAAGAATCATTTCTCTGCTACACCTCTGTTACAACCAAAGGCCTGGACCCGAGCCATCATGACAGTGGCACAGTCCTTGAAGCAGCTCCACAGCACCTGTCCATGTGTTTAGTGCACTGCTAAAATCTGGGAACAGAGCAGCTATGATGAGAACATGTGGGAGCCATGCCAGGAACCTTCCGTGAAGAGATGCTTGTCCCATTCTGTCCCCTACGGATACAAGAGACAGAGCCACGGCCAAGCAGAACACATGAAAAACACCTTGATCTGCTGTATATGGTGTCACTCGCTATAGAAGATTATAGTGAATAGTGAAAGGTAACAAGGCTCCTGTCCTCCTTATGGACTAATTAAATGACATTAACCTTTTTTACGCTTGCCCAAAGTGCTACTACTGGCCTTAAATCCAAGCTCAGAGTGAGGGGATAGACCACTGCATAAACCACTGCAAAACACGTACAAGTTGAAATGTGATTCAAGTGTGGTTTGTCTGCTTGGATGGGGAGGCTGCAGACTTTTAAAGCAATAACTCACAGCTTACTACTGATCATTGATTTAAAGAGTCATCTTCTTTGTTACTTTGCTATAATTAGAATTTCCAGACGAAACAGCATTTATTCCTGGCTGATTTTCAGAAATTTTCAAGAGATGTCACATCAAGACGATAAATCCAAAAGGACAGACACTGGTTACTCAAGAACCTGATGAATAAACTGTGCAGCAGACATGGAGTTACGAAAAGAAAATGATGAAACACTATGTTACTTGTTTCCTAATAACATCAACAGTATCATCCCCAACAGTATGTCATAGCAGTAATGTCTCTGGTTAAGAACAATTAGCAATGTAGGTCATTCACTGAATTGATGGACAAGTGGGGAACGTGCAGACTAACATGTGTAATGTGGATGTATACTCAAATATTAACATAGTTTCAGTCTGCATATATTTCCACATATTGTTAACGTGGGTAGTATGGGTCAGTGTCAAATTAACCAGGCCAAAATCTAAAGGAAATAAAGAAGATACCAATAAATAGGAAACAAATCATATATGTAAAATATACATCATCTTTGTCTCTTGAAATGTGATTCTTTGTTCTAGATGCAAGGTGAGTTTTAATGTTACACCAATGCTAGCCTTTACAGGGACATGCAAGGTAAAACAGTTTCATGTGAGAGGACAAACAGTCTTTCCAAAAGACCCCTATGACTTCCAGCAAGAACCAAAAAGAACTATACCCGGAATAGGGACACCAAAGCCTGCCTTTGCAACTAGGCACATTTAGAGAGTCCCGGTGGATGAGAGGGTCACCCCAATGTGACTGCATGTTGCAGAAAGGGGAGAGCACTAACTGCTGTTTTTATATGAGCACCTAAGAGCAGGTTGAAGTACTTTGCCTTCCTAGAGAAGCCGCTAGATTCCTCTTACAGATCTATAGTGGTACTAGAAAACATAAATGGCCACATTAGTGACTCAGATGCCTGGAGGGGTATTATTGGGAGGAATATCCTCCCTGTTAAGCACGCAGGTGGTGCATCGTTATTGACCATCTGTGCAAGTCATGGGTTGTCTGTAACAACACCAGAGCAGTGGCATAGGCAGAAATAAAAGAAAATAAATATTTTGAACATGGAAACACATGGCCTGCTGTAGAACTCCTTGGTGCTCTCATCAACTCTGATGGCAGTCTTCATCTAAACTGTTGATTTCTACCAAGTCTTCCATCTTATCTTCAGTGGACTGTTGTGATACATTTGTTTTGAATTCTAATATGCATACAGTGTACCTTGGAGTTGAATATGGAGTTTAGGCTTATATTGGACCACAATGCATCTCCCTGCTCAGGTGCCAGTGAAATTGACGAGAGACATTTTGTCCCTGGTGCCAATCACATTTGAGATGGAATTAATATTGAGAAAATATAATTAATTAGTAGCTGTACATCACTTTTGATGTTTTTTTTCCCCTCACGCAACCCAAACTCCAAACTGAGGAGTGACGTTCCAGCAGGTATGCTTGGGTGGTATCCAAGTATTATGGTATACCAGAATACTTGGTATACCAAGGTAAACCATAACACTTGGATAGAAATCCTGAAGGTATGACTTTCAATGTCGTTTATTCACTGACAAACTGTAACCTACACTGTACATTTACTGCTGAACTGCTCACCTTTTCCACTGTGTTCACCGTCACTACCTGCTGCTCTATCTCCCTTGCTCAATCACATACTCACTACACACACAAAAAGACTTTAAGTGGTGGCGATAACGTTACAGCACTTGTAAAGAACAAAAATGCCTCTGCCCCAGTTTGGTAGTATTTTGGGTTTAAACCCAGCAATACTTGTCTAAGTAGGCTAATAGCATATTACACACACATCATTGTAGGCTAGACAATCTCATACATGCTACAATGACTTAAGTCACCAGCAGTTCAACTTTTGCATTGTTGTTGTTGTTATTTTTACACAAATACTGCCATGTACTGTATACCCTTGTGAAAGGTCAGGAAGGTATTCAGGTATGAAAAACTAGATACCGCCCAAGCCTACCAGCAGGATGAAACACTGGCGTTGCAGCAGAGAAAGCTGATCTGTGGAAGGAGTTCATACAGTTTGACTTTCAGAAGACCTCAATTGTCAGAAGGGTATAGAGAACACGTGGGAACCCCCTTAAACTAATAAATAAGCCCTGTGGACAGAAAGGAAGAGATTCATCATTGGAGGAAGCTCAAGGCTGGCCCCCATGTCATCATTCACTGGGTTAGTAGTAGAGCTTGAGAGGAAAGCTGAAGGCCCTGGATATTGTCACAGATTAAAATGTCTCTTCAATGTAGTGTGAACTTGTTGGCAGACCGCAGCTGCAAAACAGCCAAATATGATTCTGACAGCTCCATATCTGCCAGGCTATGATGCCATATTGGTTAAATGCCAATCCACCCAATCTTCCCAGTCCTATACTTGCAGCTCATCCATTATTTGCAAGCCTTTCACTGACTAGTGGGAGTAAACCTTGGTCATTGTCTGAAGTGATGAGCAAGGCACAGTGCCACATGTCGTTAGCAGTGTTAGTCCACTGTTGGCAGTCATGGAGGAGGTGACTGGCATTCAGTCATTATTCAAGGAAAAAGACCCTTACGCTCATGAAAGCTGAAATTGAATGAACTAAACTGAAACTGAGTTAGCAAAAGTCAGTTTAATAATAATATATATTAAATTTAGTAATCATTTTAAAGCCATTGCGTTTAATTCAAAATGGTTCCCAGCATATTAAGTTTGAATTCATTTAAAAAAAACATTATGATCAGACCCCGTAGTAAACTCTTGGTCCAGTCACTATGTATGATGGTCAATCTGTCAACTTTTACTGTACATGTGACATTCTGAGGCACAAATTCTGAAAGACACCAGTGTTGTATGAGACATGGAAACAGATGGCCCACATATTTATTACCAATGGCAATACATGCATCAGGGTCAGAAAAGATTGCAGTTTTATTTTCATGTGTCAACGCTGTCGCTGCTACATAAAAGCAGCATCTTTCCCCCAGACGTGCTCCCTTGCTTTGACACATTCTAGCTACTGTAACTTGAGGTGTTTCTGTGTCAGGTGTTAACATGTCCATCTTTACAGACTTCTATGTCGCGGGTTTGGGTTGGTGGGGTGTCCTTTGGATTTGTTTTCTGTGTTCATTCCTTGCCCTTGTATTTGCTCTTCTCTGTAGTGTGTTACTTTGGTCATTCGTCAGGTTTCCTTGTTATGAGTTCATCAGTGTTTCTAGTCTTGTTTTACTGTCTCTGTGTTCTTTGCTTTTGTTGTTTTTTGCCTGCAAGTAACTTATGTTGTCTGTGTTATGTGTTTGTGACATTGTTCCTTGTGTGTTTCAGTTAGCTTTACTTCCTGTATTAGTTTGTAGTTAGTCTTCCCTAGTGTCTCTTGTCATGTTTTACTTCCTGTGCTTGTCGTTGCTTGTCTCAGTGGTCTGACCTGTGTGTAATTAGTTTCACAGTCTGTGCAATAAACCACAAAACTCACCAGTACCATGTCCGTGTCTGCATTTGGATCCATAACCTGTCTCCATTGTTCAGCCAGGTGGCTGAACGTAACATTCTAGCTGTGAAAGTAGACAAGGAGAAATTTGCTGTGGAGTTAAATAAAAATCCAGACATATATTCGACCCCAGTGTCATGGCTTTATAAAGATAATATTTTAAAAAGTCATCCTCTGGTGAGGAATCAAATTAAATAACACAAAAGACACCTTTACTCAGGAAGAGTACTCAGTGTTTAACTTGTAGACATGCCTTGGCATGACTGCTGTGTGCTAGGGGCACCGAATGAGAAGTGTCATTTAACATTCTGCTGCGCTGCAGTGGCAGTGTGTTTTAGACTTCAGGCACATCATCACTTTAAGTCTGGGTCAGTTGGTAAACCACAGGTTTCTTTTACTAGGAATCAAAACTGCCGATCCAGAGTGATTCAATTTTTCACTGAAAAGGCCTCAGCTGTACCACAAATAAACATTTTTAAAAAATTTTAATGTAATTAGTTTTTGCATCTTTGCATTTCATCTTCCTGCAGTAATAACATAACATTTTCTTTTTAAATTTTATTTTGATAGAATCATTAATGCAAAGTAAAAACACAACAAATGGCAAAGTCAAAAGACCAAAATAAATATAACACTTTTAGGTGATCACTAGTAAAATTATTTTGATCGTGCTGAAGCTTAGAGTATACTAATGCTATAATTTAAATTGCACAAAGTGCAGTGCACAAAGAATGCTGAAAGAGAAAATTAAAACAAAATGCTACAGCTAACAATAGATGATTTCTTGTTGAGAGTGGTCTTCACTTGACATTAGAATGGCCATGAACCCCTTCCAGTGCTGACTACAATTTAATGGGGAATGGACAAGTAATAACAGATATTTTAAAATTCAAATTACTCAAAACAAAACACATTTCATCTTTTGCAATCCAACTGAGATTTAAGCGTAGATCCCTGACATTTGCTTTTCACAGTGTCCACGGAAATTTTGTTGTTTTTATTTCCCTGTAAATATATCAGAGTAGAGTATCCTTCCACCTATGGATGTACAGTATACAACTGATGATTGTTTTGTTCACATAAACTTAAATTTTCAATTTTGGGAAATTTAAATTTAAAGCTACACTAATCAATATTTTTACAACAATAAGACAAAATATAACGTGAACTTACAGAGGTTTATCACCCAACTCTGCATTTCTCCTCAGCTCTATGGAGCGGCTTTTGTTTTTGTAGCCTTTCAAGTTTTTTTTTTGGTTTCACCAACTTTACTGTTTTGGTTTAATGTAACTGCTTTCATCACATTTGTTTCCAGTTGTTTTTTCAGTGAAAAAGCTGTAAAGCCTTATTGTACGCTACCTGCCTATCATCAACCTGCGGACAGAGCTTAAATAGAACCACACTAATTTAATTTCTAAAGTGTTATTTGCAAGAATCTGGACCCAACCCCTATACACAGAGATGACCTTTGAAATTGCTACAGTGAAGCTGGTGTAGGCAGCGGGGCTTGAAAGATTTTTGATATACCACTTAAAAGTTTTGATGTGACTGAGCAGTGACTATGTAAAGAAGCCTTATTAATGGCACATAAAACAATTAGCTCCTTTCACTAATCACTTTTCTAATAATTCTGAACTCTAGAAGCTTCATGTCAGTCTCTTAAGCTGCTGGCTACCAGTCATTTTAATTTGCACTGACTTTGTATTCATGGTACAATAACACTCGTGTAAAATCACAGAAACCAAAAGGTGACTGAAACAATTGAAGCTTGGAGCAATTAAAATGTAACTCACTTGGACTTTAATGTAATAATTGAAAATATCCTCACCCACAGTAGCATTATGCCTGCCTGTTCTGCGTGGTGGAAATTAATTTATGTAGTCCCCAATTCTACAGGAGCCACAATTGCCTGAAATGTCTCGATGACCCACCACACTGATGGTCATATATCACCAGTGACTGCTTAATTATAAAGGAAGCCATTTCAACCGTGTAGGGTGCACTGTATCTTCATGCATATCTATCAGGACAGAGATAAGAATAGTAGTCATCCCTTCACATTGTGTGAGCTCAGGAATATTAGATGACCCCAGGCATATGGTCAATTATAAGAAATGAGATGGACTGATTTCACAAAATGAAATGTTTTCTATTCATTATAGTTTTTAGTAATTTATTTTGTTTTGGTGGTCGGCTAACTGCTGTATTTAAAAAATGTCCAGATAGTCAATGAAACATGTCTAATTTCCATTTTGTGTTGTCCTACAGACACCCAGATCTCAGGCAATAGATGATTATGTTCTGTAACGTGGCATATGAAAGGCTCTGAACTGGCAGCCTTTATTGCATCTCATTTTGGTAAAATACTACCTGTCCTCCCAGTGAACTCAAACATGCCATTTCTTTGAAAAATCCTCCACAGTGCTACACACAATATGACTGATTGCTGTTTCCTCTGAACTCCATATTCAAATTCCCTCTGCATTATATCATTCACAGTACTGATGAGAAAGAAATGCAATTATGCCTCACCTATAATTATTTTTTCAACCAAAAACTTCCTATATTGCATCGCGCATTGTGCATCATGGATGGTTTCTGGTGTAGAGGTTGCACTGAGTGGAGAAAATTGCTTTTTCTCTGTGATCTGTCTTGGTTGTGGGATGGGGGCTTTGTTTAAGGGCTGCTTCAGTACATCTTAGAGGTCTGATCAAACCACTGGTGTGACTCCTTTCTGGAGGCAAACTGTCTGGTGTTAGATGTTAATAATTCCATGAATCACATTATTTTGTACAGGGCTGTAAAAGTTCCTTCTGAAATTTTTAAAATTATATCAGTCATCTTTGCCTCCGAGTGTTAACAGATTCATTACTCTCTCTCTATGCATGTGAGTGTAAGTTTAATATTTTTTGATAACACTGCCTCTAATGTCCCCATTTTTTTCCAAATGTATGATGAATAAAAACACGTAGCACAGCTACTAGGTAATACTTATCAACGCAGAGTCTGAGGCTACAGTAAAACAATGACAGACAGCAGTGAACTACAGTGAAGTACTTCCCTGACATTTAAAATACAACCCTTCCAATGATTTACAAATCACAATTTAAAGAACATCCCTCGAAAGGTACAAATCAAAAAGAACAGAGCAAAGACTAAAAGCAGTTTGACAAAAGGGCAACCACAACAAATAGAATCCTTGATAAAGTGTGTGTGACACAATGCAAATCAAATGTTTTCAGATAAAAAGGTCTCCATGGCCAGGGAACAGTACATATTGTAATAACAAAATGCAGCAAAAATGTGATATAGTATCACTAGGTGCTTTAGATTACAAAGGAGGACCACTTCAGTATACAATAGACAGACATAGAAAATAAGGGTAACATGGTCAGGGGAAGTGCCTTCAAAATCCAAACTTTTTGTCTCTAAAATATGGCTATGGCCACAACTATGGTGACCAGACACCCAAAAGTTGCTAGGACAGGTGAAGTAAAGCTGCAGGCAGCTACAGAGAAGGAGATGTCTGCCACGGGTGTTGCTAAAACAGATCTGACAGGCACCGCAATAATGAAATTAATTAAATTAAATAAATTCTAGACACAGACAGATCATGATTTACACAGTCATTGTGTTTTTTTCCTAATGACAGATAGACTTCATGAATAAAATTAATTAAATTTAGCAAAGGGTTTTGAATTTCACATGTTAAGGTTTTACTTTTCATTGACATTGAATGTAACATAGCCATGCCCACCCCCAACACCCATGTCCCAAATTGCACCTGTTCTCACCTGGTCACCCTAGCCACAACAAAATGAATTTAATGATTTCATATGGTGAGGATCCCTAATGGTATTTTTGGACTAGATTTCAGCCTTTTCATCAGGATCATTTAAAGGAACATAATGGTTAAAATAGCTTGGCTGATACATATAGTATGTTAAACATGAGTCCAAACATGCACACAAATTTACTGTAATGTACTCAGTGCAAGCCTGTGCAAACTATTAAAAACAAAAAACTTTACTGACTAATTGCGGTACTCTGAAGTCTGAAGTGAAGTGGGTTAAGTGTAACTAAACATATGCCTACAACATACATACTGTCAACATACCTCACAATCAAACAATCAAACTGCATGTGACAGTCTGTAAGTGTCTCTGCCTATGTAAACTAATGGAACAACCAAAACTTCCATGGTTCATTTTGTTAATTCAAAGTTAGTTTATGAAGTAGGTAAATTAATTATGTATTAGTTGTTGATTAAAGCTCATTTACTGACTGACATATAAAAGATAAGTCAGGAACGTGTCTTGAAAAAGCATTATCAGAATATAAAGCTCTGAGATTTAATGTATCAAAGAATATGTGATCATCACTCATAAGCAATGGTTTTAAAATGTATTGAGTTATTGTGATACATTTTTAGCATAAATTGTTGTATATTAAGCACCAGCATCATCCGATTTAGAAGAAAGAAGAAGAAACCAAAGTAGACAATAATTTTCATTAGATTCCGCAGGGTTGTTGAAGTGAACAAATGTACAATAAGTCATGAAGGAAAAAACAAACAACTTCATGCTTTATGTTGAAGGCCTTGCCTATGCTTAACTTCATATAGTAAACTATGGAAGCACCACATATAAAACATGCATTGCTAAGATATTGTGCTTACAAATGTCAATTTGTCATGTGTCAATTATTTCTCTTGATATAAGCTTTGACAGGGTCACTTTGAAACACTGACCACAATGACCACGTAAAAAAAGGAATAGCAATAGAAATAGAAGGATAGAAGGAATAGCAATAGAAATGTAATAGTTAAAACACTATAGAATAATTATAAAAAAAACACTGAGAACATGTTCAATTGTAAAGAATAATAAAATCTCACATGAATAAGACAATACTGTCAAATCAACTGATTGAGTGTGAGTCACTCATTGAAAAATCTGTTGAAATTGAAATATCTGATCGCGACGTCAGTCAATTGTCATTTTAACCCGTGTTAAAACTGATACCTGTCCCCATCTGCTGCTGTTATATGATGGAGAGACAGGGAAGGACAGCGAAAAGCAGAGAGAGTTGGGGAAAACGGTTGCTTGCGTAAGTGAGAAACTGACAGCTCAATGCCAGAAGAATAGAGTGCTCACACTTCAGTCTGGGTCAGAACTGACAGCATCACACATTGTGATGTACACTCAAAGAGCCAGGAGACACCTTGGGGCCATGAGGCCAACCACCGCACCTTCTGTCCCATTCTGACTGCCTCGTTTTCCCCTCCTCTTTCCCTCATTCTTTGCATTTTATACACATTTTTTATACAGATCCCTACCCACGAGATAAGACAGTTTTTGCAAAGACAGTGTATTTTTTTATTATACCTTTATTTTACCAGGCAAGTTAATTGAGAACAGTTTCTTATTTACATTAACGGCCTGGCAGGAGACAGAGGCCTCCTGTAGGAAATGGATACTGGGAATAAAAGGAAAGAAAGGGGATTAAAGTGTACCTGCATGAAGGTATACAGCTATGTTTGAAGCAGCTCTAATTAATATTTCACACTAACACCGGATTACAGGACTACTTGTATGATAAAGTGGTCACTGGTACTACAGATAATTATCATTCGACTCTGCAGTTCACCTCATCTCTATGTTTCAGCATCTGCAACATTACTGTTTTGGTTCACTTTCCCTGCTTTCATCAGCATCAACACAGCTTAAAAGGGAATGAATACTGAACATACACCACTCGACACGGCAATGAAAAGGTGCCTCCCATGAGTGTCTAAAAGGGGGCATGGCAAATGTGTGATACTGTCTGTCTCTGTGCGTCTTCCTACAAAGTTTGTCATGATACAAAATTCCGTTGGATGTTATTAATAGGCCACTCCCACTGTCACACTCCCTTTTAGCCAATTGGCATGAACACCTTCACACACACACACACACACCTACACACAAAGTTTCAGGGCGCAAACTGTGGCCGCCAAAGGGTGGGGACATTTCTGTGGATAGACCATCTAACCGACAGAGCGAGCTATAGAGCCACTGGTCACAGCTGAAAGTCAGTAAATGCAGGTTTAAAGATATCCCAAATCTAATTTTTAAAACGCAAGGATGGTTATGCATTTTTATAAACATTAAGCTAAAACCTTCAATGTAATACACTGATGGTCACATCTGTTGAGCTGTTGCTCAAACAGGAAAATAAGTGGTTTAGTCTTGTGTTGTTTTGTTTGTTAGAGTTTTTCCACCACCAGTGGTGCCTATGGCTATGGAGCTAAGTTTTGATGAGTAGGTCCCTATTTTGTATCACAAACAAAAAAGCTCAAAAGTCAAGGTGTAAAATTTACCCACAGTTGTTTCTCGATTGTACACTATGTAGACAAAAGTGGGAAACCCCTGTCCCAATACTTTTGGGAGAGGCTGTTTTTTCATGGTGTGGTCTTGGTAAGAGAAATCTTAATGCTACAGCATACAATTTTAAACAGTAGTTGTTCCAACAGTTTGTGTTTGGCCTTTTCCGTGCACAAAGCCAGGTCCATAAAGAAATGGTTTTCCCAGTTTGGTGTGGAGGAACTTGACTGGCCCGCACAGAGCCCTGACCTCAACCCTATCCAACACCTTTGGGATCAACTAGAACAGAGATTGCGAGCCAGGCCCATTGTCCAACATCAGTGTCTGACCTCACAAATGCTCTTGTGGATGAATGGGTAACAGTTCGCACAGACAAGCTCCAAAATCCTATAGAAAGCCTTCCCAGAAGAGCAGAAGCTGTTATAGCTGCAAAGGGGGACCAACTCCATATTAATGCCTGGATTTAGAATGTGGTGTCATAAAAGTAATGTGTAGGTGTCGCAGTACTTTTTTCTATATATAGTATGTAACTTTATTTCAATAAAATATTCAAGTCTCCTAGTCTTTGACTTCCTAAAAGTTTATGTAGCACCCCCATAGTTAAAAATTGTCAAGATAAATGTGCATATATACATATAAGCGACAGCGAGAATGCAGTCATTTTCAAGCTATTATTTTCAAGCGAAGATGACAGGGAGGAAGGATTTCTTCCACAAGGCGGATCTAAAGAATAGTCGCTGAGAAATCAGATTTGCTTTTGATGTAAACCTCAATAAGCCCTTTTGAGGCAGGATGATATGTGTAAGAGGTTACATCTGAGTAAAAGCATTGCAACAGAAGGCTTGGGAACGTGTTAAAGGTCTCACCGTTTAAGTGCTTTAGCAGTTATTAAAATATATTTGTTTAAATAGGGAGCCAGTGTTTAAAACCACTTTGTAACCGCAGTGCAGCATTTCAGACCAGTTTTAGCTAAAAAAGGACCTTGATACTAAAGGAGGAGGGTGGAGACCTCTACTGTAAGTAGGAGTAGACAAAGGTGTGACAGCTCTGTCAGATTAAAAAGTATTTCCAAAACAATGCATGAAATATTCGCAAATCAAAAGGAAGGTCACAAGCAAAAATAATGTGCTGCTTTTATAAGAAGGGTTCACACTGTAGGCAAGAACACCACAGTATTTGATGATACACCTTTTTTCTTACAAAAGCAGTTAAGCAAAGGAGTGTCATGAGGTGCCGACAGAAAAATAAAAAGAGAAATGGTGCAATTACATGAACTTATCACAACGTATGTGCATAACACAGAAAAACAGACATGAGGCTTAGTTCAACTTGAATGTTTATAACTATCATAATTGTCTTATTGTTATTTCACTTTAAGTGCAAAGTTGACGTGGCGCCAAAAACTCCCTGGTTTGACAACTTGACATTGGGGACACAGCCCATCATAAACATTTCTTGGCAGATTTAAATGCTATATAACTGTCAAATGCTTTTATGAGAGTGTCTAGAATAAAGTTTTATGTAATAGTGTGATTACAGTATACACAGTAACAAAAATGTTAAGTGTTAAGCTAAAGGACAAATGCTTGAAACTGCTACTTTGGAATCACACTGTTAGTACACTGTAATTGTTCATGTCAAGTTATTAAAACACAGACGTCTGTCTGCAGTTTCTACTTTACAATGAAAATAGCTTAAAGCAAATGTCAACATTCATAATGTTTGATTCCTGTTCATGTCAATTCTGTATGGCACAGTCATGACAGTATTATGCACACCCCTTAAAATAAAGTGTCACCAAAAAGTGTTTTTTGAGGGTGAGAGGAGGAAGTGGAGCTGTGATCAAAAGAGGTGAGAGGATTAGGGAGAGGTGGATAGAGATGGTGCAGGGAGTAGAGGGGGAGAGACAGAAATAGAGGAGGTGGTGGGAGGTGCAAGGAGAGGTGAGGCAGAAAAAGTCAACAACAGAATAGGTGCGAAACATGAGACTAGAAGCCTGAAAAGTTGGGATTTGGGGAGAAAGTGAAGGGGTGAAGTGATGAGAACAGAGATTGGGAGAGGTGGGACAGAGCCAGAAGTATTTACTTCAAGAGAGAAGTTAACAAGAAGAGACAAAGCACCATCAACATCCATAAAGGTGAGATGATGCTACTAAATACATGGGTAATTAAAAGACATGGTGAGGTTAGTTTTAACAATATAGTCCAGAGGAGAGAAAATATTTCAGTGACATAACGCTGTAGAGCAAAAATATGTAGGAGGTAAGTTATCAGCTGCACTCTAGTGTGTGTACATGTGTATGTTAATAAGGTACTTCAGCCCCAGTAAATTTAAAGCAATAGCAAAACCCTACACACCGCAGACAAAAGCTGTAGAAAGTCAATAAAAACACTACTGATACACATACAAGAACAGCACTGGGTTTAAGCTTAAGTCAGGTCTCCCACCAATCACTGCCTAGCCAGCTTTCTACTCCACCTGCCAATGGTGGGTAATAGCATACTTTAAAACATAGATAGTACTCTCACAGCACTCCATCAGCAGGAACTAATATACCAAGAGGTGCATCACTTAAATGTGCCGCTGTAGCTCTGCCTTCACCTGACTGTTTTGACATTTGAAGATCTTTACCTCCGCACCAGTCTTCTTGTCTACAAAGTTATTATTCTTTTTCGACTTGCTGCGTCAGTACCACTAACTGCAATGCTTCAAGTGAAAAAGGCTTAACACCAGCTCGAACGGTGAACATTGTATATAAAAAAAAGGGCAAAGTAAATCCACGCAAATTTTCCGCATCAATATTAAACATTCACACACAATTTCACACTGCAGTAGCAAGCTGTCTTGACAGTCTTGACCTTTGGGTAAGGGAAAGCCAGAGAGGCCAAAGTGGAGGAAGCTATCGTAGCTTATTAGCTGTGTTGCATCATCAACTTTTAATAAACCTTCTCTGTCAGAGTATAAACTGCTCTTCAAAAGAGTAATGGTTTGCAGACAGTTACAACCTTTGTTACCCTGTTTAAGAACTCTTTACTGAATTAATGGATAACGTACAATCCTTGGATGAAAATGCTATGGTGGGGTATACAGCACTTGACAAACGAAAACAGAAAGAAGCTCAAGGAGCTATTGTCATTAGAGCTAGCATGTTAGAAGTTAGCTTGCCAACTACAGTAGTTCGAGGATGATCTACATCATCAAGATTTGTGGATGACATTTGCTGCTCTTTCTGGCATGACCTTATTAAGCTTGACAAAAATTCATATGACAACACCACATGGGAAGATTGTTCTCCATACAGACTAAAATGTCCACACTATGCATTTGCGACACCATATGCATGACATAAATTGTAGTTCTTACACATAAAATAGATCTTCAGAGCAAAGAAGGCTCAAACACCAGCAACCAGCAGTCGCAACTTGACAATGTGGATGACCACACAGAGGACTGTCACACTTACCTGCAAAAGACTGTCAGCAATAGTGTATTTCTGTATGTACTTGCCATGCTAAACATGCATTTATGTGATTCTATGTATATCCATGACAACATTTCTTAGGCTCAGGTGTTCATAACTTACCATAACTGAGATGTGCAGGAGATGCATGTGTTCATGTAGGACATGAGCAGGCTCCCGGGCTGTAGGTTGTGTTGTCTGGTCTAGAAGCTCAGACTCAGTCAGGGACACATGAAAGTAGAGTGTCCCATTTTCCAACCACTGCTGCTTCCAGTGTACCTGAGAAATGTCTTCTCCCGTACCCGACATCTCTGCAGAGAACAAAGGGAAACAGGTTTGTGAGATCAACATTTAGTATATGGGAAAGTGACATTTAAACTGTGAATGTATGTTGAAGTACATGTTTTCAAACTGCATTATGTGAATGTTAAAAGTCTAATTTGCCTGTGAAGAATAAACCAAAGTTCAAATGTGACTGTTAGGTTAAGCATTAGTAGTCTTGTATAGTGCCTCAGCTCAACACTGTGCTGCAACTAGAAACCTTAAACTCCTATATAGCTGGACAGACTTCTTAGGCTGTCATCATTTTGTGCAGTTGGCTCGGTAAGAATTACTGTGAAGCCATTGCATTGCTTAGCGGCTTTGTCTTTATGACAACTTTTTCACTCATGGTATTAGTCGGAGATTTGTCTAAATTCAAGAATGAATAAGTGGTAAGCATCACAAATGTTTCAGCCATCACAATCAATATAGCACTTCATTTATATACAAAATGAGTCACAGATGGGAAAGGCTTATTCCTGTTAATATCCAATAGTTTACACTCCACTTTTTGTCAGGCAAGAAACACAGAAACAAAAACTCTAGAATTGGGAAGACAATGGATTTATCAGACTTGATTAAATTCATAAGTCCAAAACAGTTGTAGAAATGCTGTCTCATCATTCAATGTCCTCTTTTTATCTGCATAAATTGTCGTACATTTTGTGCCAATATAAAACCATTAGCTGCAGGCCAGTGCTGGCATTAAGTATCCAACATCAAAGGAAAGCTGGAAACATTTTAAAGCAAAGGAAAGAGAAAAATATGCCAAAAGGAAAAAAAACAAACAGACCCAATTGCAATTTATAGGGCAATGGGAAAAGGGGGTGAACAAGAGCAGGGGGATCACTAGTTTATCTCGATATGGATCATGGCACAATAATCTAATGCTATCAAGTGGGAGTGGTTGTTCAGTAGAGAAGTACTGAGAAGCCTCAGGGAGCCTCAGATTGCAAGGCTTGATACAGTATTTGTCATGTGGCTGGGTGACAAGGGCATAGACATCTGCTGACATCTCCTATCAGTGGCAGGTAGCAAATGACAAATGGCTTTCGGTGCAGCTGGTTATTAACCCACTGACTGTGGGTCAGAGGACATGGACGGCAGGGGAGGGTTATGTGAGCTATGTTCAATAGTGCCATAGTCCCTCAGGTGCAGGGAGAGAGCATGCAGATCAGACATCCCTTCATAAATTTTTAATGCTCTGTTTACTTAGTTAGGGAACATTACTTAAATACAGGCACTGTAGAGCTGCAATTCACAATTATTTTCCATATGTTTTTCTTTATCATTTACTTAAATTTATGTCATTATTTGTTCAATGCATTAATTAATTAGTTAGGCTATAAAATAGGGAACATTGATCAGCACCAAGTCCAGTCCATGGCATCATCCTCAGAACCAGAAGTCAAATATATTCAAGTTACAAATGATATAAAACAGAGGCAATAAATCCTTACATAGTGAAGCAGAAATCGGCAATGCATTATTCTTGATAAATGAATTGTTAAATGATTAATCATTACAATATATGTGAAATAATTTTCTGGCTATCAACTCAACTATTGTTTCAGTATTAAGAAAATGTATATCTTAAAACCTTCTGAAACAACCTCTGAAAGTACACTTTCCTCTCTCCTGTAATAGTGAGGCGTTCTATACTTTTGCTGACTACAGCTTATGATAAAATTTTGTAGGGTGTGAAATTCTTAAATGCCATAACTGCTGGCTATTCAACTCTTTATGTTTAATCTGTGGGCTGAAGACACACTGCTTGACCTTTCACCTTGACAGGAGATAAAGCTTTTTCTGCTGGGCCAACAGTGAGGTGCCTCAAGCCATCTGTTACTGTTTTAAATGGAGCCCATCAAGCTCCTGTCAAATTTACCTTGGAACTTTGCTTGCAAGCTTTATGTGTATTTCAGGTAGCTTTAAATAACTTTGATTATGCACAACACTGACACTTAGTTTGATCCAAATTAAAAGTGATTTTCAAAAACTGAAAAGCGAGTCTTGCAGTAACAGAAGCAATCACATGAAGGATGGATGGACAGTAATAGAGTATCTATGACTGTTACCTACCTTTGTACGATTGTTATGTAGATGAGGAAGCTCAGTAAGCATGCTATTTAAAGACATATTTAAAGACAAAAGGATTGTGTGTGTGTGTGTGTGTGTGTGTGTGCGTGCGCGCACGCACGCGCGTCCTTGTCTTTTGTGCTATGAGGCTTGTCATTGGGCACCAAGCCAGACGTTACTGGGACATAGGTGTATGGCCTCAAGGTCTGCTTGTAATTCATTAGGAGGAACATTTTTAATGCGTATATGTGCATGACTGTGTGCATGTGTCTACTGTATGTGTGTGACTAAAGTTGTATGCTCCCAGCAAGGGTGTCAGCAATATAATGTCTCCCAAACTGAGTCCCAAGGACAACGCAAAGGAATGCTAATGCGAACATTTCATATACCCAGGCAAATTGTCTCCATTAACAGTATGGATCACAGAGAATCATATGATCAGATCCTTACAGGGTAAGACAGCTCATTTGAAGCACTTGTGTTGTTCTTATGGGTTATCAGCATTGTGGCCATAAAGCACCAGTAGAAGACTGACAAAAATACATTATAGCAGTAGCCATTTTCAAAATTATTCTCTGTGATGTATTTCATCTACTGTAGAAAATTGTAATGATGCGCTTTTAGGCTACATGGATGTCAGGAAAAAAAACATGAATTTCCTTGTTTCTGGCTTTTGAAAAAGGCTGCTATTCAGCACACAAAACTAAAAAGTATTTTTCAGTCTACTTGCACAGGACATGTTTTCAAAACAGTCACTGGCTGGTCACAACTGGATGCAACAATAACTAACAATAACTTAATAATAATTATTATTATTATATCTTATTAATAAGATAAGATTATTCTAACATTTGTTATGTGAGAACTCATCAAGATAACATGACATAATGCAGTTTAAATATCTTCCGTCTCTCAGTTTCTTTTTTAATTGTCATATGTTGGCTGTTGGCTGCGATACGATTTATCTGTAATTAGCTCATACCAGCCGACAATAATGGCACGCAGATTTATCGGCCTGCCTCTACTTTTCAGCCTTTATTTCCATACCATGAGGAAATTAACTGAAGCAAACTGCTGTATATAGTATAAAGATTGTAATTCATTGTTATTTTCCATGAAAGAAAAACTGTAAAAATATCGGTTCTAAACTGGACAACTACAGTATAATATAACCACATCAGGAATTCATGCTGAATACTGTGCACTAAATATTTCCCCTCATTCTTCTTCCTTGGCTGATAGTGAAAGCTTTTTTTTTTATTGTGTGTGACTGAACTGACGGTTAGCCGACTTTGCATAGTGGCGTAGCTGCGAACTGAAACGGCCCCCGCTGATATGCACCGCTCTGCTTTCCGTTTTCATCACTCTTTTCAATTTCCATTACAATTAGCATTGTAGTAAGGTTATTTTGAGAAAGAGAGTCATTATGTAAAATTGCATAGCTTTGCTGTGCGGTTATCCTACATTGCTCTGTGTACAGTGCAAGAAAAGTGTAGTGAGTCAACTGACTGATGATTCAGAATGAAAAAACAAATATGAAATCCTTGGTTTAGTCCCCTTTCACTTTTCGTCAAGTTTGCATAACAGTTGGGGCATAGTGAAAGCTTGGCTCCAAATCCTTGATAAATCCTGCATACTCTTTGCTAAGTCCTCTCTGTAGGTGCTCAAGATACAAGTAAAATCTACTGAACACTCAATGTCAGCAGAACCCTTATTACAAGAGCTGGTGATCACATAAAAGATGCTCACTTTGCATCTTAAAGTGTTTTTCTTCATCCGCTTTCTTGTATCCGTCTCCCCTTTGAGATCTTTCATCTTTTCTTCATCATTTGCAAGGTTTGGCTAGAAGTGCTGAGTTCAATTTTGAGCTCATACTGTAGTTTCTACATTCTTTCAATTTTGCCTTGAGCGAGAGCAAGCACAGTCACTTAGCACAGTCTCTCAGAGTTGGATTTTTGATGAGATGAGGTTGCCCACAACCACAGAGTAAAAAGATGAAGGCATGGGAGACAACCCTAATCCTAAATACTTGCAAATTCATGTTGCTTGGCATAAAAAAAACTATTGCAAAAACATAAAGTTTTACGTATAAGCACCTGCATGAGACAATTCATTAAAATTGAATCAGTTGCAGGGGAACATCAGAGGAGTGCCATACATCTGTTGGTGACTTTTATGTATAAGTCAAAGCAAATTGCTATATTTTCCAAATCCAGTCTGCCCCCTCTATCAAACGTGAATTATTCTTACTAACATCAACAGCTGCAAGTTGCACACAGAAACACAGACCACCCTGATTAGCAAAGCATTGATCATAGACCCTGGAAAACTGTAGCACTGTTCACTAAACCAGTGATAAACTTTATTAACATGTGTTAACAAAGTGAGCTGTCTCACCTTAAACCAGCGGTTTGTTTGCTTTCCATTGTACAGATATCAAAAATGATAAATTTAGGCGTACTGAGCAGATCCAATCTAACTGCCATCTCGCTATTTGTTGTTGCTTTTGCAGAAGATAGTGGTTTTCAGCAAGAAAGATCTAAAAAAAACAAAAAAAAAACTGGGGGAAGACAAACATTTCATGCATGGAGGAGAACAGAGGAGTGAGAAGTTTAAAGGAAAGAGGAAGTTTGCTGAATTAACCCAGTTTTAAGGCATCCTGACCTTGGAGTGAAACTATAGAAGTGTTGGAGAAGCAGTGGAACCAAGAACTGTCCAGACTTTGTGAACTTAAATGAGCAACAAAGGACTATGGGAAACTGTGCTGAACCCTGGAGTAGGTGTGGACAACCATGTTAACGCACTCTTCAACCTGCTCTTTTGCAGTTTGGAGTTTCCTCGTCCTGGTGGACCAGCAAAGCTAAGTCTTCCTTCTTGTAACTCTCCAGGCTACTTTATCCTCCTGCCCAGCCATAGGCAGGACCATACCTTCTGCCCCCCATTGAACTGAACCACACACACATACACACTTTTTCCCCCCTCCATGGAACTCAATTGAACTGGACTACACCCACACACACCTACACACTCATCCCTCTCACACCAGAACCCAAAGGAACTAAACTGAACATTTTGAGTTCAATGGATTTAACTGTCTGATTCCCCCTGAACACACACACATCTGAGCCCACACACAACGACACATGCCACTCATCCCCCTCCTCCTCAAGTTGAAGGACTAGTCTGTTACTTATCATTTGAATTGTGGATATTTAATTTTGTATATGAATGATGTATTTTGAAAGGTTCTTTATTACTTTAATGGAAATGTAAGAATTGGTGTTTGCGTACTATGTGGATTATTGTTTGACTTTGAATACAATCAACTTTATTTGGAGTGACTGAATTAGTGTTTGGTGGTTTTCTTTTATTGGTGTATGTTTGTAGGGAAGGTAGCTAGTGATTGGGGCTATCTAATATCCTACTAATTGACCGTTTTAAGTGACAGGTTAGGATTAAGTTTATTCTCCTGTCTGGCACCCAACCTATTTTGGATATTTTGATAATCCTCCGCTACATCTGCCTAGCACCAAACACCAGACAAATTAGCAACAAGCCCTCGATAATTTCCCTCAGGAGTTGGTGGAGTTCAAACCAGAGCTAAAAGGGGATTCAATATTGTGCCTATAATAATCACATTGACACAGACACAATTCCAATTTACTGCTAATGTTACTCCATATCTGTTAGATATGTAAATAGGTAACTACAGAGGGTTTTCCCCCATTGGCCACAGAGCGCAGTATTGAGCCTTTGTGATGCATATAAACACAGTGTTGGTGTAGCGAAAAGCACCATACTAGGCAAAATCTATTTACTTCCCATACCTTATTTACTGTCCAAAGCTGATTTGCTTATTAAAAATCAAATCCACACTAAAACTGAACATACATTTGCAGTTCCAACATTTCAGTGGTTTGAATTAGAGGGGGATTAATAGTTCCTTACGCTGAACAGGAGGGGAAAGACTGGTGATGATGTCATGCAGAGACAAATCCTGGAGCTTCTCCACTGAAAATTCACTACGACGGCACCCATGGCAATTTCACTGGGATATGGGTATATTTTCTGAATCACAGCTTGAACTCATTTGAAAAGAATGTCTCAAAAATTCTACGAGCCCACAGAGTCAAAATCTAATTCAGTGCCAATGGACCATCTCCAAAACGCATTACCTGGATACATCTTCAATTCAATCCTCAGTGCTCTTATTTCTAGCTAGGGAGATGGTCTGTGTTAGGAGATACTCACTTTAATGTTTTTTGAGTAGGGGTGGTGTCCAAAAAAAACACTTTTTTTTGCACTATACATTATTACTCCTATGATCATACGTTTAGACACAACATATTCAACATCATGACTACCAAATTGAGCACAATCAGGCTATGTGTTGATGATGATAATCACTGTCAATGCTGCAGACAGACTAGACATACAACATATATGGGTTATAAACAGTACAAATTCCTGCATTAAAATGCTGTCTAGGAGCTGACAAACATATGCATGCACATACAATGGCCCTGTCTACACAAACACGGGTATTTTCGCATAGAAAGAGTCAAAACTGTGACTTTTTCTATGCGGTTTGGCCGTTTGTCCACACGGAAACGCAGTATCAGGTCACTAAAACCAAACATTTTTCTCCTGCCAAGGTGAAGATTTTAAGGAACTCTGGTTGCAGTGTTGTCGGGTAGACCGTAAAACCGGACTTTATGCCTTGCGACGTCAGAGTGCACGCCGTTAACTGCTGTGTTTGATGTCAGATTGTGCGCCACTGCCTGCTTTGTTTACAATTTTCTTCGACTCTGGTTGGCCAACATGGCTTTATAATTAGGGTCACATCACCGCCTCGTAGTTTGGCATGCTCTTGACAGCGCTCGATGTCGTGTTTTTGCGTTTTCATTGTAGACAGTTTTTTAAAATGAAGGAGGAAAGTCTCCGGTTATAAAAATACCAGCGTACATATGGACTAGGCCTAAGTCGTCTGGCCGCCCACACAACAACACTCGTTTCCAAAAGGTTGGCAATCATCACTTTAAAGGTGATCATAGCAGTGCAGAGTCAGTGATTGTGCAAGCCTGACAGCTCCGTGACAGTTTGTCAGCTCAGCAACAAGACCGTGTCATCAACATTTACTCTGATGAAAGCTGGCACCCTAAAGGCACTTTGCTGCCTGTCATTACATGCGTGGCACAGTACGTCAGTCTTCCACTGACTGCACCCCACATCTCATTGCTCAGGCTGCCTATAGTATGTAGGCCTTGTGACAACACAATAGACAGAGGAATATTCAATAATTCATATGAGAGAATAAAGATGGATTCATTGGTTTCAAATGTCTCAGCCCAAAATGAAAGCAAGGGCAGAAAAAGGAGAGGTGAGTTTGTGAAAGAGAGAGACAAGCAGACAGAGACGAAAAGATGGAAAAGGGGAAGGGGATTTATCAGTCTGACACTCGTCAAAAGTGTTCAAGAATATTAGCATACCTCCTAGACATTCAAATTCTGCCTCAAAATGTCACTGTCAGCTGTGACAATGGCAAATTCTACACGGTTTCACTTCAACTTCATGCCAGTGTCAGCTGTCAAAAGGAACTGTTCATCAGCAGCAAAACAAACAGATAAAAAAAAAAAAACAACACATCCTTGATTAGCTACTAAATGGTCTTGGTGTCATATCCTCCCATTCCCAAAATGCTAATTGTGTCATTACCATTTATAATGAACTTACGGGAGCTATGGAATATTTAGGCAAATACAGGATGAGTAACAAAAAAAGGCAAGCAGGTTCCCCCTTTTTCAATTTAACACCTATGCAACTAAATGTCAACCTCATGTCTCATTACTAACACTAATGAAATTGCTGGCATTCACATAAAGACCAATGAAAATGAATGCAATTAAAAATGCATCAAGACTTTTTTTTTCCTTTTTCAGGAAATGTAAGACTGTTATCTGCACAGGCCTGACACACAGTGGGATATTACGCGCGTGTGTGTTGAAACGATCAGCTCCAGTATCACACAAGTTGGTCCATGTCGTTTTCCCACCAGTAATGAGCCCTACCTAAATTCATTTGGAAGAAGGGAGATACCCACATTTTCAGGCAATTTTGGTGGAATGTATATTAAAAGTGTGATTGAAATGTTATCACCTGCCAAAATTGCCTCAGTCAACACACATGTGACTGAGGGGGGGGGGGGAGAGCGCACACAACTCAGCCCCTTCAGTTAGCCCCTGTGCCAAACACAAGACACGAGCAGAGAGTGGCGACAGCGTAGGGATGTACCTCTGTGGAGAGAAGCAAGGGTGCAAATGAGAGGGGAGCGAGAGACAGAGCAACAGCAGCATCAGGACTCGTAGGAGCTGCTCAATGCTTGACCACTCCATTTTGTCTCATGCTGTGAATTGAATGGAATAATAAAACACAGAGTGAAAGGTTTCTGTGCGTAATGATTCTTAATCAGGTGACAGATTTTAAGAACTGCATCTGAAAAATACAGTCGGTGTGCAATTACCTTTTATGTGAGACCAAATTCCTCCCTTACACAAAAATTATTGTGATTACATGTTGCTGTACATGACTACAGTCTTTTCTGAAGATTAATTTGGTGCAAATTTAGGTATTTAGGATTTCAGTAATCAACAAGAGGAATAAAGTTGAATTAGGTACTAATTACAAAGAAGACAGATTTTGAGTGAAGTATCACTTAAAGTCTTCCACATCAAACCTATAAAAAACACTGGTGCATGTTTTCCACTTGTAGCCACATTGCTAACACACAATAACATCAGTTTGTCCACCGTGATAGATCACCAATGTCAAGCAAGTTTGAAATTCAGATATTCGCAAAACAAAACAAAATCCAATAGCTCTGTACACTGGCTTCTTGTTCACTGTATGTGGGTTTCCATCTCTGGTTTTAAATAGTACAAATAAATACACAAAATAAGGGCAGAGGTAGTATTCAAGGAGGGGGACTGGTATTTCTACTGAACATTCAGTTTGTGAAATTAACAAAAACAACCAAGGAAAGAAGAATGCTGTCAGTATTTTCTGCCCCCATTCAGACTTTGGAGTACTGTGGACTTCTGTCGCTACACTTCCTAGCTCAATCAGCACTGTGGGATACAATTCTCTCACCACCTGTTTCGCTAGATGACCCGCTTTCCCCTCTCTTCCCCACATGCTCCCCACTGCAGAAGCCACTTTATAAACCTTTACACATTTACCAAGATGAAATGTATAAATAACACACCACCACTGATAATCTTAGCAGCCACTAAGTAACAGCAGTTCATGAATGAAACTCATTAGTTCAGAAATACGTTTTATACCAATTTCTGTGATGATTAAATGTGTCTAATTTAACGGCACTAACTTGACAAGCCTATGAATTAGTCACTGGCAGGCTGTCCTACAAGTATTTACAGTGTCTGTACGATTGTTGCTCTGCACGCAGTATTTGACAGCAACAACAGACATGCTAGTTCTTATCAGTGGAGCAGGATGAATGTTATGGGGTTTGAAACAGTGAGACCAACTCCTTTAAGTTCTTAGTGGGGTCCTCTGAAGGATCTCCTGCTAACAAGAGACCTTGCCAGTGCCACTCAGGCCTTATCACTGATGCCCACACCCACACTAGCTCCTACTGTGCTCAATCACAGCAGCAGTTGTTGGACTGCACACTGACCACCTCCTACAGAAAACCAATCATATTTTCAGAGACTCCGCCAGTGAGCCTCCCAGCATGAAGGAGAAGGTGACTCATGACTTCAGAACACACAACCAAGGCGTGGCAGTAACTGTATTAGACAGTCGCAGTGAGTGTCTTTAAGAAAGCAGATATTTCATCCTTTCATCCTCCCCCACAAACATCCCAGAAGTTAAGTGAAAGTCACAGCCATAAAATGCATTTTGCTTCTTTTTTTCCACCCAAAAAAATAAACAATATAAATTTAAACAAAACAAAATCACAACATAGCCATCCACAAATATTGCATTAAACATTGTCCTACATTTTCCAAAAACAAGTGCAAAATCAGCAATGAATTATAGAACAGCATTTGTTTTTATAGTGGGACTAACAGACCTCTGGGAACCTGTTGTGACAGTGTAAATAGAATGAACAAATATCTGCATACCACTGGTCCCACTGTGGCACAGTGAGACCTGGATTATGTCTCATTAGCACTGAATACATTGTGTCGTGTGTGTCATAGCCCATTTGTGTGAATGTGCCTATGTACTGCACATATGTATGTCCACGCATCCATTGTCGCCCAAGGTCAAATAATTTAAATCGATATTTTTTAAAAAAAAGTCCTCTTGCAGATTTTATTGTGCAATTAAGTCAAAATGTAATTTGGTTTTTTTCCAGGCAGAAATTGGCATCATTAACCGACTAAAAACCAGTTAAAGTGGAATTTATGTGTGGATCTTTAAATGCTTTGTCCCTTGCGCTCTTCGGGATTAGTGAGGCAGAGTGCCAAATAAAAAAAAATCAGGAGCCCTCCTACTCCTAATGTATTTAAAGTGACACATTAACAGGATAAACAGTCCCCTTATCTGCTGAGTGCATAGGCTTCTTCTAAAACACTACAATCCCATTAACAAGACCTATTCTGATTCCACATCTCTCTCACTATAATATAAGGCTTGTCCACCGATGGGGGTTGTCTGCCAGTGCCAAAGTGGGAGGCTTGGGTGTAATAATACACACATTAAGATTTACTAATCCTTTGTTTGGCCTCTTCAATTGAGACCTTGGTCAAATAAGAAGGGTAGAATGCAATGACACAGTGATTTTAAACTGCATTACAGCATTCATGTTAACCCTCTGCCAAGGAAAAACAAAGAAAATCTGCAAACATATAGATAGGCTTACCGACATACAAGGCTTATACCCTCAAGATATGTAATGTGTAGGGGCCTCACTGATACTGACTGAGAATTAATGCACTTTACTTTCTGTAAAATCTTTCTTCCTGTTAAATTTGAGGGCTATTTACAAAGCCTACCACAAATAACCACCTGTGGTGCACCTCAATTTTACAATTATGCAGGATATTTACAATATAAATGTAAACAAGATGTAAATGAGCCTAGCCACAGTTCATTTGATTTGCTTAAAGATCGTATGCCAGTCTGTTTTGACATGTGTTGCACAGTGCCAAAGAAGGTGTTTTCTGCTGATGGGTTTACTATATTGGTTGTAGGGAGGACACATTTGAAACAAGAATGCGTGAGTGATGTATCCCATAAAGGAAGGCTAAATGTGCGAAAATTCTAGGTAAATGGCCAAATTGCATTAGCTCAACAAAAAGATTGATTGAATAAGTTATGAATAACGTGTTGCATAAGTTATGAATAATGTAACACTTTCCAATAAGCCGAAAAGGTTGGACAAATGTTTTTTTTCACTGTCTGGATTATTGCTGTAAGATAAAATACAGATAACAATAATAATAAAATAGGCATTACTGGTTGCTTCATATTGCACAGGGCCACTGGACCTGAGCCACTTAAACTCAAAATCATATTCTTCACTTTGCAAAACCTTTAAACTATCACAAAAAAAGATACAACACAATAAAGCAAACGGAAAAAGCAAAAAAAAACATTATATGACCTCTTTAAAAGCTGGTAGTTAAATAAATGCTGGTGCAGATTTTCAGCGTCTGCAGATCCCTGTGCTGTTCAGTTTTTTTTTTGTCATGTTCTTTATCTGCTCTGTAAAGCGACTTTGAGGTCGTGAAAAGCGCTATACAAATTCAATTTATTATTATTATTACACAAATTGCTGTCTTGTGACGAGAGTCTTGAAGTCATTGTGGTGTTCACACTACGTGACTTATCGGCAACAGGGGGTCACACAGTACACGAGCTGACAATGATTGGTCTCCAAACCACATTTTGTCAAAACACACACACACACACACACACACACACACACACACGTGAAAAGTGGCATGAGAAATGACGCGAAACTACACATGAAACAGCAGTTGTTTATTATTTTAAAGATAGCGATTATAAAGACAAAGAATCTGGGTGAAAGAATGATTAGCACACGTGGGTAGCAGGGATTGTCTGTGATACAGAGAGAGCTGGAGGTGAGCAAAAAGTGTTTTGCAGTAAAAAGGAGCTGCCTGTTCCGCCAGCTACCTGCTCTCATTGGCTGGATGTGGATGTCGAGTCAGCAGACTCCTCCAGATATTTGGCATGTTAGATATCTGGCTGGCATCAGTGATGTGTCACTGAGTAGTTCACACAGAACGACTGGCGGCCGCCGATTGAGCGATTTACCCCTGATCACAGCCCGACGGCCGCTGAGCTCAACGACCGGCAAATCGGGCAAAAAAATCGTGTAGTGTGAACTAGGCTTTAGGGGAATCACGTTTTCTGACGGCTCTTTCAGAGGTGTGTTAAGCAGGCCACAGACTATTTTAATGTTGTTCAGAGTTTTTCAAAGTAAAAGCTCAGTTCAACTCCAAATACACCATTACAGTAAGCAAGTACATGTTCAGTGGGTGGGTCCATCCACTGTGCCAGAGGAGGTCCTATGCCACACAGATCCCTCCATGACGTCAAGAAGGGAAGAAATTCAAACGGCATACTTGCACACACATTTATAGAAAGAATAAGCAGGAGAAAAAGAGAGAATGTTTTTATTTTGTATAATCTTGGACCTTTAAGATTTTGGTGAAGCTGGCAGTCTGTTTTATGAGCTGTATCATCATCATCACATTGATCTCAGATGCTGGATGGTTTCTGTGATCGCCCTGCTTGGACTGTGGTTCTAGGGTCAGCAGTAACAGCAATGGCCTTGTAACAACAGAGTGTTACAAGTGTACCAAACTGAAAACACACTGGTCAAGGATGAATTTATAATGGTAATTCGTGTGGGACTCCTCCATATCCCAGCATGTGGTTGGGGAGGAAGAGAAAATCACAAATAGCTTGGTGAAGGATTTGATACATGATGGGTCATGCCTGGGTCGGGGGATGTTTCTGTCCACAGCCAACTGCCACTTGGTTCAGACTCGTTTCTGTTGTATTCCTATTTTCTTGCTTGACTTAAGCCTCTGCTCATGATCCTCAACCTGAAATAGCTTCAGGATAATCCTGCTCTAGTTATTGCGTATACCACTGAGGATTCAGATTTTTGACAGTGGGCTCTATTGCTTCTTCTATTCTTGATTTCCTCCTTGTCTGCATCTCAATTATCTACTTTTACAGTATTCTCTCTCTGATTCATGGTCTTGAAGTTGTACCGTACAGTGTTTCTGTCCTGATGGAGGGTCTACACAGGCATGTTGGCAATCTCAGCCCCAAGTTCTGCACTGCTAAGAGAGGTCCTTTGCAGATGAGCAGATCTGGATAATTCCATGATCGCAGAACCATAACTTATAACTTTCAGCAAAGTCTGTACATGTTGACAGGTTTGAGCCAGCCATCCAGGTCTTGGCACAAAATCTGGATTGCTACTGTGTCCCTCTGGTTGTTCTATTTGCCCCTTAATGAATTTTGTCACAGTACTGGCACTGAAAACTTTGCAGAGGTAAAGGGAAATCTGTCCGTGACAACTTTCTTCTTAACAGGAATTGATCTAGGTTGACATGATGAGCTTGACACCTCGCCAGCTGCTTGTAGGATCCATCTTCAGCCTGGAACGGATTTAGTGGTGACATCCATGAAGGTCTTAATCAGTCTCAACCAGGAGGTGGATCATGAGGTAATACTCTCCAACTCCACCAATATAGTCATTGTAATAGTGCATCCTTTAATGACTTCTAGGTTAAGCCTGTGGCAAAGCAACATTACTGTGCTGGACAGGAAGATCATTACAGATATAATATGCACAATACACCAAACTCGGCTGTCCATCATGAGGAAACTTTTCAAAAGATGGGCCTGCAATGAATGCTTGGCACAGTTATTGGTTTACTGCTGTGCTTTTTGTGCTGAATCACCATTTTCTTTTTTCAGAACATAATCACCAATCTTCTGTTTATATCTCCAAGACATGCAAATATCACCTATTGAATGATGGTTCCTCTGACAAAAATACATCACACTAAAAAGTGGATGATCATGCGCAGAAAGATTCTATTCATTCAAAAATTCAAAGTAATCAGAGTAGTGCAAATTAATTTTGAACAAAATAAAATACCTTTCAGATCATGAGGAATTTTCATTCTGATTGGGCTCTTATTCAGATTATTGGAGGAACAAGTCTATACGCAAATACACTTTTTGAAAGTGAAACTTCTGGTTTGGACAATTAATTAAAATATAGCAACCAAATCTCACTCCATGATATCGTCACATAAGATGCATCATAGGTACTTCTCTGACATTATTTTTCAATGGTATGTTTGATCAATTTCTGCCTTGTTACACCACCTAGTGTTGTGCTGTTTGCAGTTGTGCATTTCATTCTCAATTGCTAAATTTTGAGGCATTTAACATATACTTGTCCATTACCATGTTAGCTTTGGATCTTTGTGACCAGTGGGCTCATTCCTCTTTCCTCCCACAGGGCTACGTTTATCATCAATTTGTAGCTCAGTGTGGGTCTCCTTTTCTGAGCAAATGCAGTTTGGGTTGACAACCCACTGCCCCAGAAGCTCTTTTCCCATCTTCCCAGTCATTGCTATTTTACTTTTCAACTGAGCAATATGTTTGTGGTTGGCTCTACTGTAGTATGCCGAAAAAGCACATAATTCATACATCATTGTACTGTACTGTGTAGTGTGATCAAGACGGTGATGATGAAGAATTTTAAAGGGGTCATATTATGCTCATTGTCAGGTATTTTCGTCATGCTGCACATTTGCACATGTGCAGTACCTAGATAAGGACTACTAGCCAATCAGAATTAGAGTAGGGCGGGTCCTGAAAAGCCGGTAAACATCTGTATATATCATCCATAAAGTTGTACTGTACACTGTCTCTACTATCACAATAACAACTTTATGTCCATAGACTGCTTGGAGGGTAGCTAATGTTTGGAAGGGAGAGGAGAGGCAGCAGACGGACGTCTTGTCACTATGCTGCAGCACAGTGTGTTTTTCCACTGGTGTTTTTGAGGGCATGTCAAACTAGCCGCTAGGCGAGCATTATGGCGTGTGTTTTCTTGTGACGTCACAAGAAAGCAAAATAACAGGCTGGACTACAAATCAGCTGTTTTCAGGCAGTTCAGAGCTGTGTTTTCTGTGGGAGATGGAAACTCCTTTTGGGGTGGACTTTGGGCTTTTTCGCTTTGCAAACCTATTACATGGACAAAAAAGATATATAAAGACAATAAAGGAGAGGGGAAAAGGCAAAAAGCATAATATGACCTCTTTAAGTCTGTCCAGAGAACGGATACACTTTCCCCAGGAACCTCAGCTGTCCCATGACCTTAGCAGGACTCAGAAAGTTGAATGACAACATTTTGATTTAGGACAGGTCTGGAAGAGCTCCCAGAGCATGAATAATAAAGGTTGAGAGCTAACTCTGACAATCTTAGGCAGTTTAGTAAATCACTTGCTTGGCCTCAGCGTGCTTAAGATAAACTTAAATCAGAATCAGCTTTATTGCCAGGTATGTGTACACATACGAGGAATGTGACTCAGGATTGTACATTGCTCACGATGTGTTTACTTATACAATAATACAATAACACAATAATAAAATAAAATCAGACACAAACTACAGAATAGACAACACTAATATACACACTATGAACAAAACAATATAGACATATTGACAAATAGTGCAGTGATCAGAGTGCAAAGGATGCAAGAGTAAACTATTCTCATTATGTGCATGTTGAAGGTGGATATGATGGAGCATAGTGCAAAGGATGCTGGAAAAAATAAATAAGACCTATGACCTTATGACCTGAGGTAGGTGTATTGGTATACAGTATGTACAATATGACAAAGTATGAACAGCACTGAAATAGAGAATGGTGAATAAATAAATAATAAGTGGAAACCAGTAAACAGGTGCTGATTAGAGGCAGAGTTACTGGGTTATTGCACAGGAATTGTTCCTGACACGGAGTCAGAAATCAGCTGTTCAGAGTTATGGCTTGTGGGAAGAAACTGCTTCTGTGTCTGTTGGTTTTGGCGTACAGTGCTCTGTAGTGCCTACCAGAGGGGAGGAGCTGGAACAGGTTGTGTCCGGGGTGAGATGGATCTACAGTGATGTTTCCTACCCGTTTCCTGACTCTGGAAATGTATAAGTCCTGAATGGAGGGCAGGTTGGCACCGATTATTTTTTCTGCAGCCCTGACTGTCTGTTGTAGTCTGTCCCTGTCCTTTTTTCTGGCAGATCCACACCAGACGGTGATGGAGGTGCAGAGGACAGACTGGATGATGGCTGTGTAGAACTGGATCAGCAGCTCCTTAGGCAAGTTGAGCTTCCTGAGCTGACGCAGGAAGTACATCCTCTGCTGGGCCTTCTTGATGATTGTGTCAGTGTTGGGCTCCCACTTCAGGTCCTGGGATATAGTGGAACCCAGAAACCTGAAGGATTCCACAGCAGACACAGGGCTGTTGAGTATGGTGATGGGGGGCAGAGTGGGGGGGCTCTTCCTGAAGTCCATGGTCATCTCCGCAGTTTTGAGCGTGTTAAGCATCAGGTTGTTCTGACCGCACCAGAGAGCCAGCTGATCAACCTCCCGTCTGTAGGCCGACTCATCACCGTCCCGGATGAGGCCGATGACTGTTGTGTCGTCCGCGAACTTCAGGAGTTTGACAGATGGGTCCCCTGAGGTGCAGTCATTGGTGTAGAGGGAGAAGAGCAGTGGGGAGAGCACACACCCCTGGGGGGCGCCAGTGTTGATAGTTCAGGTGCTGGATGTGAAGTTCCCCAGCCTCACATGCTGACTCCTGTCAGTCAGGAAGACTGTGATCCACTGACAGATGGAGGCTGGCACAGTGAGCTGGGTGAGTTTGGTGCTGAGGATGTCCGGTGGTGTTGAACGCCGAGCTGAAGTCCACAAACAGGATCCTAGCATATGTCCCTTGAGAGTCGAGGTGTTGCAGGATGTAATGCAGTCCCAAGTTGACAGCATCATCCACTGACCGGTTAGCCCTGTAGGCAAACTGCAGGGGGTCCAGCAGGGGGCCTGTAATGTCCTTCCGGTGGGCCAACACCAGTCTTTCAAAGGATTTCATGACTACAGATGTCAGGGCGACGGGCCTGTAATCATTTAGTCCAGAGATGGAGGGTTTTTTTGGGACCGGGATGACTGTGGAGCGTTTGAAGCAGGAGGGAACTTCACACAGCTCAAGTGATCTGTTGAAGATCTGAGTGAAGATGGGGGCCCAGCTGGTCCGCACAGATTTTCAGGCATGAAGGTGAGACACCGTCAGGTCCAGGAGCCTTCCTGATCTTCTGCCTTTGGAAGAGGTGGCTCACGTCCTCTTCACAGATCTTGAGTGCAGGTGAGGGGTCAGAGGGGGAAGGTGACTGTTTGAAGATGGCATTGGAGTGGGGGAGAGGTGTTACTCTGGGCTTTTCAAACCTACAGTAGAAACCATTCAGCTCGTCTGCCAGTCATTGAGTACCAGCAGTGTTGGGGGATGGTCTCTTGTAGTTTGTGACGCAGGGTCATTGGCTGCAAAGTTGTTATTTAGCATTTCAGCATAACACCTGTTTGGTGCATGGCATCATTATTTATATTAAAAAATAACGACACCATCACTGGAACTCATTACGGGGCAGACGCTATGCACGTGTTGCCATCATCACCAAGCTAAGCGGCTGTAAAGAAAACCAGCAAGCAGCAAGAATTATTTATACTTTGC
Organism: Micropterus dolomieu; assembly: GCF_021292245.1. NCBI lineage: Eukaryota > Metazoa > Chordata > Actinopteri > Centrarchiformes > Centrarchidae > Micropterus > Micropterus dolomieu. The sequence goes on along the minus strand of NC_060162.1, from coordinate 12,663,731 downwards.
CAACTTGGTGAAACACATACTGATATATATTACTCTACAAACGAAGGAAAAGTAAACTGCATATTTTTATATTTTTTATAATTTAATTGACTCCAAAAGGGTAGTTTAAAGCAAGCAAAAACGAGGGGGGAAATGGTAATAAACTGGCAGGGGTCAGTCCTGGCCATGTGGGCTACATGTGGTTCCAGAGAGACTTCACAACTGGATTTAGCTAGGCAAACAATATGTCCAACACTGGCAATGACTGTGGCTAGCCACTCCAGAACCTTATACTAAACCTTTTATTCCAAGTCCTTGAAAGTACCAGGACTTGGAATAAAAAGGACAGTGGCAGTTCCCTCCAAAAAGGAAATATCAGGACAGGAAACTATTGTCCAAATGAGTTAGAAATGGGATCTGGCAATCAAATCTGATCTAGAGCATTTTGGCTAGTCATGGCTAAGGGCCAACATGTAGAGCTACTCCTCTTCATTTTAAAAGAACTACTGCCATTTCATAAGGTCCTGTGTTCTGTACTCATCCATGTCATAGACAGACGTGTGTGTTCTAAGCTGCTAAAACTGTTCATCTGAAACACAGTTATTCAAACTGAAAATTCCTACACTAATTATAATCAGTATAAGTCATTGAAAGCAGTTTTTTTTATACTTTGTTCCTCTGTAAATGTGGGTTTATATGGTATGGCAAGACATGCACAAGCCTGCGATAAATTAGCCACTATAAATAATGAGCCTATCCTGATTTTTAAGAGTTAATTAATTTCCTGTGGGCATGGCTGTGTCTCGTCTGATTAATGATGGTAATGCCATTGGCATGCAGCGTTGGGTCCCCTGTTACTGGATATAAATCAGTGGTGCACTGTAAGTCGTCATGCCCCGGCTGTGTCCAACATGTTCACTCTAACTGGCTTCTTGACCTACGAAACAATAAGGGGGTGAATGTGGAAGTCAAGTACTTTGTTACTCATGAGGCAGTGACAAAGGGGATATGACAAATGTGTATGGTGCATCCTTGTAGACAAGTAATGCCAGCATTCCTTCTACTACCTTCTGAGCCCTATAACCACCAAGCAGAGAGTCTATTACAAAGAACATAAAAAACTGGGACTATACAAGTATTAGGTCATGTCCTTTGGGTTTGTGTGAAGCCTTAGGGAAAAGATCCTGTACTGTTTCACAGAAATTAATTGTGAGTCACACATTACCAGCCAAGTATTTCTACCAATGACCATTTAGGGCAGTGCAGTAGTGTATGACTTAAGTCATGCAAATATTTAGTACATGCATGATGTAGTTTTGTCTTATGTAGCAAGACAAATATCAAGAACCAAGAACACCACAGTTGCCATACTCAGATATTGTAGGAATAAAACATTTTTTAAAGAGCATCATTGAACTTTCGATAGAGTTCATAACATATGAGATTTTTGAGACTGATACGTATATTGATTTCAGAGGGGAAAAATTCACAGATTACCAATATGGTGGCTCATATAGTGAATTGTTCAGCTGGAATCAAAATCTTGAAAATCTTTTCTGTGTGGATGGTGGACCAATTTTGCACCTAAATGACTAATCAAAGGTACTCAGAAGGTTACTTTCTTAAACTAATAACTAGAGCTGGGGGATTCATCGAAGTAACCAACAACATTGTAAAGTGCATCTGCGTGTCAAAATGAAGTGCTGTGTCCAGTCAAAGCAAGGATTCTCCTGGAGAAGAAGCTGCAGCTAAAAAACGTCAACGACCATCTAAGGTTAGGGAGTATTTTAGTCAAAAACCCCACAATGTGGTGCTCTGTAAGCTCTGCACATTGGAAATGGCTTATCAAAGCAGTACAACTGCTATATACGAACAGTTGAAGCAACACAAACACTCAAAGCAAAAGGATCCTGTGCACTTTGACGGTAGCGGATGCAAGAGAACACCACAAATTCTGTTAAATGTTTTGTCCCCACACAAGCATGATATATTAAGATTATCAACACAAAGACAGTGTTTCTGTTGGTGATAGTCACTGAAAATCAATTTTCTAAAAGTTTCTTCATCGTCCCCATGTTAAAAGTAATTTTGGCACCACTGCTGTTATGGTAGTAACATGGTAATGCTTCACCATGTGTCATCTAATGTTTGTCCGATTTCTATTTCCTATTTACTTTAACAGCCATGAGTGAGAAATGGCTTAAAGTGGTCATATTATGCTCATTTTCAGGTTCTTAATTTTATTTAGGGGCTGTACCAGAATAGGTTTACATGGTTAAATTTTCAAAAAACACCATATTTTTGTCATGCAAACTAGTTAGCAACTTTGTGTGACAACACTGCATGACTACTTTCAAACTACCGTCTGCTCAGCTTACACAAGCATTTACGACATATTCAGCGATACAGATATATTTGACCCATATCAGGCCCTCATACACAAATCCTCACAAATTCACCTAGACTCTAGCTTTTGTGATTTAGAAGCTATCATCCCGGCCTATAAATGTGTCCCAGTGTCACAGGAAAATGAATAAATTGTACATGATTGTCACATACTCAGCTGGCCTGATTCCAGTGCCATGACAACTCTGACTGCTGTTTTAACAAACGGAGGTCTGACAGTTTGACAAACAAAAAGTGGTTAAAAAAAAACTTGTATTCACAGAATTGTATATTTTTCAGTTTTAAAATTACCCACTTAACGACGCAATAAAATACAAAAAGTCAATGGCAAAGGACAGTAGAAAACAAAATCAAACAGCTGTAGTGGGGGCGTGACGGAACTGAGCCAAGTGCAATATAAATTTGGGCCCACTTCATCTAAGACTGACTGAGTTTCTACATCTGATCAATGATGGCACATTAAAGCCAAAAGAGACATGTGAAATTACCTATTTGTAGCCATGCTAGCTTTTTCTTCATTACTTTAGCATATGACTAAAAACCTGAAAGACAAATTACACAATGTCATGCAACTCATTTGTGCTAATTAGCAAATATCAGCATGTTTACACACTAAATTAAGATGGTGAACATGACAAACACACTTAACATTGGCATGCTGTCATCGTGACCATGTTGGCATGCTAGGCTTAATATTTAGCTAGATGCACTGCAAGTACAGCCTCACAGAGAGGCTACCATGGGTCTAGACTCCTAGTTTGTTGGATAGAAAAAAAAACAGGATGTTCTCGGGTTCTCAAATGAAGATCAAGAACTGCAATGAGCTAAACACTGAGTCATAGCAGCATTTTTCTTTAATATTTAATTTTTTCAAATAGTATAATTTGTGACATACTATGAAACATCTAAAACCCCCAAAGCATGACTTAACTGAGCTGATTAAGAATGTAATTATATAAAGACTTGAAAATTTCAACTGGCAGACAAAATGCTGCTAATGTTCCATAACCCTACCAAAATAGATTAGTCTATGGCAATCCAATCCAAATGTATATAGTTTCCAGTAATTTCTAATGTCCACTCTCTGTCCACCTCCTTGTGGAATGACTAAAAAAACCTTAATCCCACCTAATTCCTCTCTTTTGTTTTCCCATCCTTTCTAGATAAATAAATAAGCAGAGAATCAGTCAACTTGGCATGGTATACTTTATTAGTGTAAGAGGCTTATCATCAGCATATGAACCCAGTTCCAAATATCACTCAGTACTGTATAAGCTTTCAGCTCTAGATACTGTAGACACTGACAATGAAAATGAAAAGTAAAAGAAGATTAGGAAAAGCTGCAGAGGACCATGGAGACTTTAGCGGCATGGTTGATAGAAAGTGACAGAAACATCATGAAAAGTTCATGTAACAAGTACAGTGAAAGAAGGTCCACTTGACAGTCTATGCTGCTATGAATGTTCACAGTGACATCTGTTCTGGGGAGGAACTGGGAAAATATCACATATTAACTGCAGGCAATGAATCAAGGATTATTCTTGTCCCATACCACCCCCCTTCATTACAGTTGATAGTAAATAATTGGTATTGTAAGGAAAGATTAATTCAAATCTATTTATCTAGCTCTCTGTTGGAGTTGAAGTAATGCTTCAAAAACTTCAGCATATTTTTGATGTCCACTCCTCTTTTATAGCTTCAACCCATCACTCCCCCATGATCGTTGCTGCAATCAGCCACTCATCACTTCTTGTATCAATCATAATTCATCATGTCCCTTATGCCAGTGAGCCTCTATAAAACAAATCGAGCTCATAGTCCAACAATCACAACAAAATTCCAGTTACTTTCCACTTTTCTCACTTTCATTTGAATTATTTGTTTAAAGGTTTGTACTGCTGTTTGGGCCATGTTTCAAAGCAGGATATCTGATTTGGTTTGAGGGTACAAGAAATAAACATATTATGCAACTGACTTCAATAGGAGAAAAAAAGGATTCAAAGTCAATAGCAACACTAGCATCTCAACACGTTCCAATAGAAAACAAAAATGTTGAAAATATATCTAAAATATGCTTCTACAATTAGTGGGGCAAAATGTATAATTTTGACTGGGTGGGAGCCAGAGGAAAGGCCATAAATCCAAAGGGTGTATGCTCTGTATGATGGTCAGTTAAGGACATCAGTAGCTTGTCGGGCTATCTCGACTTTTTTAAACTCAGTCTAAGCTGTACTTTGGTAGCCTGAGGTGTACTCCGTCATCTTCAGCTACACTTAGACTCGGCTGAATGCTAGCATGCTTGTTTAAAATCTTAATCAGAATCAGAAATACTTTATTTATCCCCGAGGGGAAATTCTTTTGTCACAATTGCACACTTGTCAAGGTAGATAGATAAAGAGTATATAAATATAAGAGTATACATATAACATATAAAAACAAATATAAAGGATTGTGGGTATGTACAATATTTACATTATTAGGTGCATGCAACCTATTGTTTTTGCTAGGATTATTATTATTCTCCCTCGGATACGCATTTTTCAAGGCCTTAGGATAATCGCAGGGTCATGAAAGTTTGCACACACATCAGAACTGGTGAAAATTGCAAATATTCTGTAGTGACTGGGCCTGGGCGTGGCCAGAGGGCTCAATAGCGCCCCCAGAACAAACAATAGGTTTTGGACAAAGTTTCTTTGATCTTCATGAGATGTGGCGGGATAATTGCTCTCATTACAAAGCCCACATTTCTGCTTTTTTTTTTTAATGAGATTTTGCTTAACAGGAAGTGAGGCATTTTGTGCTTCTTGCGTCATTTTCAATTATTTAAACAGATATTTGAGGCCTTTAAAATGTTCAAACAGCCACAAAACTTTGCAGCCAGACTAGAACTGGTAATGTTTCAATTTGATGTCATTTTTAAGACTGAGGGTTGCACGTTGGCTCTATAGCACCCCCTAAAGCCTTTTTAGTAGTCACATGGCCAGGGATAGTCAAGCCCTCACGAGACTTTGCACGCTTGTCAAAACGGTTGTTTTGTATTGCTGATATGGTTTGGGGGCGTGGTTGCGGAAAATTGGCTCAATAGCACCCCCTACAAACTTCCAAAAAAGCAGCCATGCGTTGTACCTAGATGTACCAAACTTGAGTAACCAATGTATCTTCTCCCGACTTAAAAATAAGCCTCTTGGAGCCATACCCTAAACCCAGTGGTGTAGTCTACGTGATACGCAGGTATACGCCGTATACCCACTAGGAACGGTCAAAAATGTCCTTATACCCACTTAAAATAGCGATGATTATACGTAACAATATCGTTTTGTGACAGAACTTTCACACGTTCATTCATAAATTCACCCCGTCTGTGTTGCAAAACTCTGAAATGACGTTTGCTGCTTCTGTGGCCTGCGACCGGGATCTGACGTCAACTACCAAACAACGTTTGAAATGAACTAATGTGAATCACTAAAGGAGATGTGAAACTCAAACTACACTCTTTTAGTGTTTTCGTAAGCCTGCAGCTAAAGCTGCTGCCGTTCCAGGTGACACCGCAGCTGCAGCAGATGACACGAACATTAAAGTTACTGAAACACAGAAAACGAGCCAGATGAGGCTGATGCTATTGTAACGTTACCTGGTGAGTGAAAATAGCATATAGGCTTATGTAATCATTAACGGAACTGTAACAGCATTGCTGGTCTATTGAATTGAATCTAGAACTAGTTAACTAACGTTAACGTGGTGGATCTGTGTGTGTGTGTGTGTGTGTGTGTGTGTGTGTGTGTGTGTGTGTGTGTGTACACACACACACAC
>NC_060162.1:12634739-12657516 GCF_021292245.1 Micropterus dolomieu | reverse complement strand
TTAACTAACGTTAACGTGGTGGATCTGTGTGTGTGTGTGTGTGTGTGTGTGTGTGTGTGTGTGTGTGTGTGTGTGTGTGTGTGTGTGTGTGTACACACACACACACACACACACACACACACACACACACACACACACTAGTAGAAGTAGCAGTTCCTGGATGCTTGCTCATGCATTTAAGCTGATACAGTATGTACCTAAGTTTGACAGTGTTTTTTGGAAGATAAGTGTGCTTGAGATGATGTGGACCCCTTTTTGTGTCCTCACTGTTCATAATATTCTGTAATGAATGAGTGTTGGTGATAGAATTGCACATTGGCCTATGTTCATTGTTATTACTGCTACTGAAAAGCCTTATTGTTAATAATAGTTGCAACTTGCACTCGCACACAAATGTGCATTGAAAATTGCCAGCTGATAAAACTTGCTCCAGGACCAGAGTCATATAACATCAAAGGCTAAATGTAGATCTTAACTGGTTGAGTTAGATGGTGATTAACACTAAACATTAGACATTTCCACCATAAATTGGTGCAGAAAATGTCTCCAGAATGCAGGAAATTTAATCAAGGGCCCCCAGACCCCCCCAATCGTATTCATCAATGAATATTTCTTTAAATACTATTAATATCTTCTAGTCTTGATCTCGTGATTGTCACATCTCATCTGCTAAGTGTGTCACAACTCTAATCTGAGCCCTAAAATGTCCCCACCACTTTTCAACACAAAGTGATGCCCTTTCTCCCACCTATTGGCTCATTGGTCATTGGCGGTTAGTCTTTGCGTTGTTGATAACACATAGCCTAAGCAGTCCTTCAGAATGCTCTCTATTACATGTACATGCATACTGTATGTATTAGTGAGTGTAGTGGTGCTAATGGGACGTCATGCTGGGATGGGTGAGTATGAGGATGGGAGGGAAAAAAAATCACAGTATACTCACTAGAGAAAAATACACCACTAACCACTACACTACACCACTGCCTAAACCCAACAGGAAGTCGGCCATTTTGAATTATTTACTCCGTTGACATGCTCCGTACTTTAACAAACTCCTCCTAGAGCTTTTACCCGATTGACTTCAAATGAGAGTAGCACCATCTTAAGAGCCTTGCAATGTTAAATTGCAACGCTTTTTTTGATTTGCTTTTTTGAGTTAAATTTTGATGATTCGCCATGAAAAAGGAAGTAGCAAGTAAATGGACTAGACATTGTCAAATCTGTTCCAAATTTCACATGTCAACCCTTTAGAGTCTTACATGTCAATATCCAGTCATAGTGACAGCACCACCTACTGGCATCATTAAAGGACATGTTTCAGACTTTACCTATAATACCTCATTTTCATTTTTATGACACATAGCAACTTAGGGTGGTCTCAGTGAGACTTTTTAGCTTTCACATGGCTAGGGCTGTTTAAAACCTCAAAAAAACGCATGTCAGAAGGGATGTTCTTTGTTGTCTAATATGGTTGCGAAGTGGTTGTGGAAAAATGGCTCAATAGCGCGCCCTACAAAATTTCTTCCTCCTGTACTTCTCCTTAGCCTCCCTGATCTTCACCTTCAGGTCCCTCTGAATGGCCTTCACCTCCTCCCCATTACCATCTCTGAAAGCCCTCCTCTTAGCATTCAGGATGTCCTTGATGTTACCCACGGTTTGTTGTTTGGGTAACAATGGACAGTCTTTGTTGTGACAGTGCACAGAAGTTGATGTAGTCTGAGATCAATGTCCTCTCCATGTGGCTCACAGAGTGCATCCCAGTCTGTTACCTCGAAACATCCCTGAAGTGTCTCAATAGGCCTCCTCCGACCATCTCCTCACTGTCCTTGTGGTCACAGGCTTCCTTTTCACCAGAGTCACATAGCAGGGATTGATGTGAACCAGGTTGTGGTCTGACCTGCCCAGTGGGGGGAGGGGGGAAGAGCTGTATGCATCCTTAACGTTAGCATAGTGTGGTGATCATGGTGACGTGGTTGCAGTCACCCGAGATCACTATCAGGGCACTCTGGTGTTGAGTCTGCAGTTCAGTAGGTGATGTTACACGCCGACGTCAGGTTGGCAGAGGGCGGAATGTAAACAGCAACGGCGATGGCATGTGAAATTTCCCGTAGCCGCTGTTACCGTAATATGACTGAGATTACACCATCTGTTAACTAGAACGGCAAGCATATATCCGAGTGTAGCCAAGTCTCCGTGAAGCACATTAAACTACACTCCCGGAACTCCCTCTGACTCCGGGCGAACGCTGTTAGCTCGTCCATCTTATTGGCCAGTGATCTCACGTTGCCCATGATGAGAGAGGGGAGACACGCGTTAAATCTCCTTCTCCTAAGTCTCTGTTGTCTGGACCCCTCTCTCTTCCCACGATGTTACGTTCCTCCTCTGTAACCTCTGTGTGTCCTCCTCCAGATCTCGGTGGGGATGTCCGTGGGCCTGGACGCCCCAGTCCGCTTCAGCGTGAGCAGCTGGTCCCGGGTGTAAACAAAGCGGCCATGAAGTTGCTGCGCAACGTTGCCGTGGCTTACCAAAACTCTCTCAACTTCCATGATTAGAGAGAGTCTAGTTTAAATTACGTATAGACCAAAAATCACACACGAGATATAAAAAGTTAAGTTAGAAAAGAAGACGACGAATGACGGAGCAACTGCAACAGGCTGCATGCACGCTGGCGCATGCGCACTAATAACATTAGCATGTTAGCATGCTACTTTAACATTAATTTAAAAGCACAGCTAAAAAGGGGACAGAATTTCAGTTAGTGTTTGTGGTGTCCTGTTTAACTAAATGCTGGAATAATGAGAGGACTGAGATATATCAGGCTTTATGTTGTGGTGGCAGCCCGGCTGACAGTGAGTGTCCTGGTTTTTTCTCCTTTTTATCAGTTTTCTGCTTTTTTCCTTGGTTTTCTGTTCTCTGCCTGCCTCCCTGTGTTTTCTCCCCCGTGTGCTCTCTCTCCCTCTGCTCCTGAGCCCAGCCAACTTACCTGCACCTGCATCCCATCAGCCACCTCGTCAGCCTGCCACACCTGCCAATAATCACCTCATGACTGCCTGTATTTCAACCCCGGTTCTCCACACCATCCTCGCTTGATCGTCGTTGCTCCATACCCGGTGCCACTTCCGTGTTCAGGCTTCCATGTTTCTTGTTTTTTCACATTTACCCTGTGCCTTGTCGCTGTCTTCCCTAACCTTGTCTCTCTGTCTGTTTCCCTCCCAGGTACACTCACCCTCGTCCTCCGTTCGGCTGGGCTCATCCACTGGCCCACTCCTCCTCGGACTTCCCTCACGGCGTCCTCCCTGTTCCCCCGCCTCGCCTCGCTTCCTCGGCCCCTGTGTTCCCCGGCTCCCTGGCCCCCTGTCTCCTTGGTTCCCCGTGCCTGTGCTTCCCCGACGTCCTCCTCTCCCTCCACTCCAGCCCCTTTCACCTTTTTTCCCCCTCAATAAACCTCCTTCCCTCAGAGTGCTGCATTTGGGTCCTCTCTGTCCACACACCACACCCCGTAACACTTTAGCTACACAGACAATACTTGTTTTTGGGATACATTTATTTGTGGTTTTGGTCTTTGCATGGGGTATGTTCATAAGAAAAATAAAACTAATCCTTAGCGTTATGCTATGCTAAGTGTTAGGCAAGTGAACATTTTGACATGTTAGAGGTGAAAGATAAGAAATGTCACCAAATCATTAGAATTTATCTTTTGGGTACAATTAATGTGGAACCAAATTCCACGGCAAATAATTGAATTGCTATTGAAATATTTAGAGTGTTGGATTGACCAATTGATCCCTGGAACTACAACAATGGCGTAAATAAAGACATTAAGATTTGACAATCCTGTCTTTTTTAGACAGTGTGTACAACAGAACTGTGTTGTTGTCTTGGTATTTTGTAAATATCACTGTTTTATCTGTGTGAAATTATACCTTTCCTGTTTCGCTCACCTACCTAACTACACACAGTGTACTTTTTAGGTTAAAAATTTTATACTGTGGCCCATACTAGGGATGCAGCGATTATCGGATTTCACTATTAACGGCGCTTTAAAACGTCACGGTTAATTAATCGTAAAGGTTGTGTTTCTGTTGTAGGGAACGCAACTGTGGCAACTTGCATAAAACAAAAACAGAGTTAAAGGAGCGGTGCACCAGCTTAAGTGTCGTGCTTATCAGAGGCTTCTGTACACTGGCTAAACTATGGCAGAAGAAGTAAATTTTGAAGCTTTATTTCCACCAAAGAAACGGCTGAAGTCGGTAGTGTGGGAGCATTTCCAGTAGGCAACAGGGCGTTACTGAAGATGACGGATCACCTGTTCAAAAACTTGCCGTTAAAAGGTTCCTGCTAAAGAGCGAATAACTACATTAAACTTGATGCGGGACCATCGCATAGCTTTGAACGCCCAAGTAAAGGTAGGCCTAATACATTAAATTGAATAACGTAGCAAGTTGGTAGGGAATTAAATATAGACTAAACGTGTCCCTTACAATCGACGCCGTAGCGGTGAGAGTCGAGCTTTCAGTGCAACGTAAACAAACAAAGCGGATGTAAACTTTCAGACCCACCGCAACAACAGCCCCGCTGCGCTATGAGGCCCATTATTTTCAATGTCTTGGTTTGTTGCTGCATCGAGCAACGTGCACTGCACGGCAAGCATGCCGCGGTCAAAGTAGTTGAACTTTAGCACTGAGCAGCTTCCACGCAGTGCAAATCACTTCTTTTCTGAAAGGGCCTTTATGGAAGACAGAACGTAGTCCTCTGCAGACCTTCAGTCACTGAACATTTAACGTTACATCATGAAGTCTTCTCCTGTCTGTGTTGAGAAAATGTTGCCAGGTGTAAAACACTTACATACATCAGGAGATTATAGACTTTCAGAACTATAGGCTACCAATTAACTGCATTCCAGTTAACACTGCACTCAATTTCTTTCTCTCATTTTCACTAAAACACATGTATAGATGAGAGTTGATAACAGTTCAGTTTTTCCCCCTCCTTTATAACAATTTCCCCTGGGGGATAAAAGTTAATATTCCTCTTATATTATTAATACTTACATATTATACAAATAATCGTTAATGTAATAAAATATTATAAATCAACTTAAGTCATTACTAGTGTTGGGAAATTAATTAATGCATAATAATCGTGAAACCGTGATTATTTCTCTGACAATAATTTTACAAACAAAATCTGTAATCATTGAATCCCTAGCCCATACACACCACTAGGGCTGTCACCTGGATAGGCACATGAAAGAAAAATTTGACAGCTTGCTCCATTTCCCCAAAAAGAGAAAAGTGCACGTCTTCATGATAATTAAGCATTTAAAAAGCCTTGCTGACGCAGACAGCCTGTCTGCAGACTGCATTGGACAGACATTTCATATAAAATGTGCTGACTTTAACCTGAAGAACTGAACGGCAGACAGTGGTCTCAGAGTGGAGTTGTATGAAGGCAATTCAATATTGATTGGAGATGAATGAACAAGATTCTAAAATGGTTTACGTTGGAAATCTTCCAGAGTTTCTCTATGGGTACTCAGATATGTATGTGCTTAAATGTTCTTCTCTGATTGTGAATTGTGCATGCAAAGCAAATTATATATGTGCAGCAGATGTGAAGTGCCATTATGGAATGGCATACATCAAGACAAGCCAATAGGTAGTGACAATTCCAAATTACAAGGACACACCTCCCTCATTTCATCCATCCCTCACTCAATTCAAAAAGCATTTCTCAAAAGGAGACGTTGCAATACGCAGTGAACAGTACTGTATTCTTAGTGTTACATTGTGCCAGCCTGTTTGTAACATGAAATGAAAGAGAAAAAAAAAAAAGATCATGTTGTGTAGGTGTGTGTTCCTGTTTTCTAAAGACACAAGGCAGACAAAGAGAGAAAGTAAGATGCAAGGAAAAGGAGTGGCTGAAAATAACTGTCCAACAACAGGGATTCACTCAGCCATGACTGTAAATGTCATAATGGTGTCAGTTCTTTGACTGGCCTCCAACGTCTCTTTCATCCTACTTTGGCCTGCTACTGCAGCACAATATCAATTATTTTCTATGGCCAACAGTCTCCGGGAGAGGTCTCCAGCAGACAGCAGGCCCCACCAGCCAAAGTAGCTGAATGGTCTGGCACAGAAGTGAAAACAATACAGAGACTTTGCATGTCGTCCCTTTAGAAATGGAAGGTATAGGCTGCAGTTTAGACGAGCCTAGATCCAAACTATTAAAACAATCCCATACATGAGATTAAGCATAACGTATTGCATTTGTTAGATAAATGTTAACGATATACTTCCTCAATATGCATGTCTTTTTAAGCACAATGCAAGGCTGATTTTGGAAGGTTTTGTGTTGTCCAATTAGTTTTTCACGTAGGAACATAATCCCCAAAAACATGTTTTAAAATTACTGTACTGTGCCTTTACACTGTCGCACAGCACAGTGTGGTTTTATGTACAACTACATTCAAACACAACCACAAGACTTTAATAACCCTTCATGTTCTGACTTAACACAGCATTATTCAGGTACTGATCACATCAAAAATGTTACCCTGGTGTGCTGTCCTGCTGATTTCCTTATCGCACAAAATCACATTTGATGGCTTAGCATCTGGGGTGAAATCTTTTATGTAACAGTATCCATTTAGGATGTCCAAATAAGTTTGCCAGTGAACAGTATATAATCAATTTAGCTATCTTTGTTTGAAAATATGTTTTCTTATACCTACACAATCAAACCTGATGCATCAGTCAGACAACAGCAGATCACTAGCACAACTCATCTAATATAGACCACATACTTGCCTCTGTCAGTCCGTGTTAGTTGTCTGAATTCAACCCCATGTGTTCTTTCCTGAGCACCACCAGCATCTCCAACAGAGCTGCCTGCAGAGCCTGAGATGTAATCTCCTCTGCTTTCCCTTCCATAGTTGTCCCCCATTGTGCCACGGCCCTGTGTTTTTGAAGCTAAGGTAAACCTGCCTCCGTGTGGTTTCTCGATCACTGATTGTGATCAGAGGTCTGTAAGTGGATTTCTATCTCACCTGGATTCACTTGACTGGTACATTGATTCGTATCTGAGCCAAAGCAGTTTTAGATGAGGAGATGTAGGCGTACGTTATGGATGGGTGAATTAAACACTGTACGTGCTCATGTGATTGCTTCTGCATGCGTATTTATTCATGTGTGTCCAAAGAAGCATAATGATTCAATGTGATGAGATGGATTGATTATTTGATTTGGCTCGCATGGTGTAATACTTATAACGATATGAAGTAAAATTATGACACGTGTGTACTTTCTTTTTAAGATATAAACATTGTTTTTCTGTTTTCCTCATACACAAAAACACACTGGTGTCTTCTTGCCGGCTAACATTAAAATCTGAAAAGAGAAGAAAATGTCCGCTTTATGCACAATGTGAACAGACAGTGGTTTCCTTCTCAAGTAAGTTCACACTGTATTTTTTACAGAATAGAGGTGACACTATTAGGAAGTTTATCTAAATGAGTACTGCTCGACTTTGTTATGCAACAGGAGTCAGCGATGTGAATACAATCTTTTCCCATGACGTCCAGTACAACATAAAATGTTAAAGCAATAGATATCCTAGCAATAGTATAAACAGCATGGCAGTTTAAAAAAATGTATAGTGTCTTATGCTATCTACAGTTATATCAACCCTCCCTATCATCTAATATGATGAAGTGAGAATCAGCCTCGTATGTGGCCGGTCTTCTGTTTTCTGATTTCTTCTTGGTCAGACCGCATCTCTTAAGCAAGCCCTCAGACACTCTGAGACCGTATCATATGACCATAACAGACGGCCTCTGTCAGATGTCATTAGCTATCAACTCTGTTCCTTTAGACAGCAGACAGTGTTAAGAAGTACACACTGCAAGGGGAGAGGCACAAACACCAGGAGCCCCAAGCACAAAGAATAAATGCATGCATAAATGCTCACACATGCAGCTGTTTACATGGCAACAAGTAGATGTCCACAGATATAAAGACACACACCCTTAAAAGCACCAGTGTGTATGATTTTGTGGCATCTAGTGTGAGGTTACAGATCCAAGTAGTGTTTGGTTTGTCTGTTCTGGGCTGCAGTTGAAAAGTAAAAAAAAATCTCCTTTCCTAACCACTTTTCCTTGACCTTGATGGAAAACATCATGAGGTCAAGGAGAATTCATAAGGACTTAAGGCCCATTTATACTCCTGCGTAGGGTCCGTGCGTGTTGTTGTGTAGGTACGTGCGTACCTACACCGTAGGCTACGCACGTAGCCATGCATTTATACTTGTGCATAGGTGTGTCCGTCATTCTGCAATTACACCCCCAAACGCTAGTCTGCAGTAGCACTACAGCGTCCACTGTGTTGACCTTTAACGGCCGAGCAGTCTAACTTCCAGTTTAGCGCTCCGCTAACGTAAATGGGGGTAAAATTGTAAACGTGCGGCTGGTGTAGCCTTTTCAAATGTTACCGACCGAATGGATCACATTCTGATAGTGAAACGAGTCATTTCGCTCGGGTTGCGACAGTCAAATATATTGATTCACTGTCTTACAGCCCCGTTTTGGCCGCTAGTAAATGTTACTTCAAAGTGTGGGGTACTTCTGGTCCGCTCGGAAGCATTGCGAGGCTGCCCAGCCGACCAATCACAGAGATTTTCTAAGCGACGTAATTATGCAACGTTTGCGGATTATAATGCGGATGTTACTGATGTGACGAGCCATGATGAAACTACAATGCTCTGAAGATGGACTACAAAAAGTGCATCTTTGACACTGCGCCATCTTAAGGTGGACAACACGGTGGAATATATTAGGCTACTTCATAACCAAGATAGCAAAAAGGCATAGGCCTATAGGGTAGGCTACCAGTCACCAAATAATGGAAAGGGTTTTCACATTGAGAATGCTTGCATGCTCACACTCACCCTCCTGCCCACCCATATTTATCAACACGAATGCCAATTATCTGTAAACAGTGTTTCCCACAGAATGACAGCGTAACTGTGGCGAGAGAGAGAGAGAGCGTGAACACTTATTCGTGTATCATAATGTATGTCTGTTTTGCAAGGATTTTGCTAAATGTGGTCAATGGATTTTGTCGATTGAGTTTGATAATGTGTGTCGCTTTTAATGTTGCTGCCATAAGATATTGTGAGACAGGATTTTCTCCTTTCCTTTCGTAAAAGGATGATCCGGTGTACCCTATGCTAAATGAGATAAGAAAGGAAGCATTGAAGCACCTCTTATCATAGCTGCTACTGAAATTCTTCCGGTTCATTTCACTCAGTTTCCTAAGCAAAAAAGACTTTTCGACCGCAGCCTTGGGCTACTGTAAAAACATGGTGGTGCAACATGTCAGACTTCGTGGAAGAGGCCTTGTTCCCTCTGTAGATACAGAATGAAAGACTCATTCTAAGGTAACAAACACAGCAACTCTTATTTCCAGGTGATAGTACACAAATGAAAACATACTTATGAATTTTATATTCCATTTCTGCCAATAGATACCCTTATGACTTACATACTGTAATGATCCTTTAACCCAGGCAATGACACAGATTCCTTTTTGTATCGTAATGATAAATGGCTCCAAGGCACGCCTTCGGAAAAATCAAGGTAAGATAAATGTGTGTCTGGAAGTATTTCTTGCATCGAAGAAAAACAACTTCGGACAGACTTAATAACTTTTTAATTGGTTATAGCATTAGCAGACTTTTGTGTAATACTGATTTTAAAATGCATGTAAAAACACTGTGCTCAAACATTTTTGTCCAGTGCCAAGCAGTCTACTTAAGCGGATGTTGACCACTTGGATTATCCTCCCTTTGGCTCCAGTGATTTTTTGGCTCTGTCCCTCTCCTTCTGCTCAGCATTCCTTGTTGCCGCCTCCAAGATCCCACCACATTGAAAAGTAAACATTTTCTGTCAGTTGATTTCTTAAAATGGAGTGCATATAAGTTCCAACACCATAGTTCCCCTAGAACATTTTTGTCAAATAAATCTGAACCTTTGACACTGTGATGAATGCTGTGCCACCTAATTTGACAGTGTTCAGTTCCTTGAGTATCAAACAAACCTAGTTATTTTCAAGACCAAACAGATTCAGCCAAGCTTTAATCCAAGCTCGAGAAAGACACAATAATGCACACAGGGTTAATCTGCTTCCTTGAAAAGGCAGGCTGTAAGTAATAATAATAATAATAATAATAATAATAATAATCATCTTTATTTGTAGATCACTTTTCAAAAACAAGTTACAAAGTGCTTTAACAAGTCTAAAGACAATAATACCCAAAAGACAATAATACAAAAAACAATACAAGATAAAAGCAAGAAAACATTGAAAAGACTAAAATACACGTTTAAGATAAATATAAAATTAGTAAAATAGAATAGAATAAAAGGGATAAAATAAAGTCCATTAAGATCGGGAAAGGCTCTCCTATAAAAGTATGTTTTAAGAAGGGACTTAAAAGAGTTCACGAACTCAGCTGACCTGATTTCCTCAGGCAGGCTGTTCCAGAGCCTCGGGCCCTGACAGCAAACGCTCTGTCCCCTTTAGTAATGAATGTTTATTTCAAGTCAGGTCCACAAACAATTAAATTCCACAAAAAGAGTAAGCGAATTCAAAAGTACTATGTATGCTCCTTCAATCACACATCCAAAGCCCTACACTACACTGGGAATTGCAGAAGCTTTTCTGATATAACAAAACACCAGATATACAGTGTACTATGGAATATTCAAGTTGTAATGGTTCTCAGGTCCAACACTACACAGAAAATCACAAACAAATCTCTCAAAAACATATTTACAATTAAGGAATCATAATGTTTCCTGCTGTTAATGTGCTGAGTTATTGCAGAATCATCACAGGCATTGCTAGGCTGCACAGGGCAGGCTGAGAAAAAGAAAAGATTAAATATGCATTAGCGTTAATAGATGCTCAGTGTTTTCAGATGCTCCACAAGATGAAGGTCTCCATCATTAGATAATCTGTCTTTTGAGCAATGGCTTTTAGATTCAAATTTGACTGCCAAAATTCCTCACATGACACATGATAACATGAGCCCACTCCACCATAGTGGCAGGTGCTGTACCCACTGCATTAGCTAAACAATGTGTCATTTGTATATTAGTAAGTGTGAAAAAATCATGAATTACACAAACAAAATAATGTCAGAATGAAAAACAATTTGTAATACACTGTCCATGTTCCAATAGCCAATGGCAATGGTTTTTAATAGAACTTTTTCTTTGGTAACCTAATACCTACAACTAAATACAACAAAAGGGAAAGTGAGAATTTTTTGTGATTCACGGTAACCACCTTCAGGCATGGTTATCTCAAAATGTGAAAAACCCACTCAACTCTAAACACTCTTTAAAAATACTCTGTTTCTACATAAGCTAAGTTCCATTTTCATTTGATTCATCTTTGTTTTGTCTGTTTCTCCTGATAATCTGATTGTGGCGTTATTGCAAACTGAAACATTGAATTGTTCAGTCAGAAGTGCTGACTTAGAGCGATTTCTGTTTTCCCATTTATCTAGGTAAGACGAGGTAAGTTTATTTGTATAGCACCATTCATTCAAAAACAAGGCAATTCTAAATGCTTTACATAAGAGAAAGACAATACGAAAAGATATAAAAGAAACACAAGGCAATATAAAAAGACATAAGTAGGATTTTCAAAAGAGTAAAACAAAATTAAATACAACATAAAAATAAGCTTAATAAGACACAAATAGTAGAATAAAAATTATAGCGCAAGATATGAAAAATAGTGCCAAATTCTCCATATAATTTATTAATGGCAAAATGCAAAGATTGCAAGCCCTGATTTAAAAGACCTGAAAGTTAGAGCAAATCTCTAGCAGCAGTGTTCTGAATCATCTGCAGGTTTCTGATTGATCTGCTTTTTAGACACCTGTAAATACAGCATTATTATGATGAAGTCCTCAAATTCTTAATATATTAAGGTAAAATTTTGTAATTGTCTTAACTAATAGATATCACCATGAAACTTTCCTAGTTGATAATTTACCTTAAGACAATATTTTTTGTATTACAGGTTTTCTGAAATAGTATGCTTAAATATGCAAAGTAGGCATGGCCTGATGAAATATACTAATCCATTTCAACTGAAATCTGAACACTGGAAGTTCAAAATTATTGTTTTGTTTTGTTGATACATTATCTGTTGATGAGGAGCGCAGCGCGACCCCGCGGATCAAAGCCTTATTAAAAGGTCTTATATAAACCCTGTCACAACCATTCACAAGAAATTAATTTAAAACGTGCCAAAACTTTTAACATATGGACGTCTTAAAAAGCAACCATTCATACAGCAAATTGTAGCTTATACAGTCCATGTGATTGATCAATCGACAACAAAGTCAAAGTAAACATTAGATAGCCTATAGGCCTAACAAGCAAAAATCAAATCATACCCAATTTATCCACTCCTTTTTGTCAACTCAGTGTTGGGCAAGTTACTCAGAAATAATAGTTATTACCAACTAGTTACTCAGCATATACTCCTTAAAAAGTAATATTAGCTACTCTACCTACTTGTCTGACTTACTTACTGGGTGATATAACGCCACTCTCTCCCGATCACAGACTATAGTCCAAGCATCACTGGCAGTAGGGGTCGGCGTATCTTTGAGTTTCACGTTGCTGTGTTGTTTTAGCTGATGCTTCAATTAGCCTAAGTATAAATTCGCGGTCAAAAACCTTTTGCTGGTCGCACAAAGTTTACAATGGACAACAATGTTCTTTGCATCTTAGACTGTGACACAATAATGGCAATAAAGTTACTTACAGCTGTCGAAAATACCTCTCTCCCTGTTCTCCAGTCTTCCTTTAACTTTTTGGCTAACAGCTGACTTTAACAAAAAGGTCCAGTGACGCTGAGCTGCAGCACGGTTGCGCATTCACGTCAGGGATGATGGTTCAGTAGCGCAGCGTTACTTGGATTAGTAGCCTAACTGTAATAATATAACTGTTTTGGAAATAGTAATCCATTACATTACTCTTTACTGGGAAAAGTAAAATTGCAGTACTACTGCCCAACACGTTACGTACCACTGATAAGCGAGAGCGACTGTGGTACACACTGCGCAGGTGTGGAATTGGCAGCTGAACGCAAACGGACATCCTTATTGATCCTTGGAAAGGAAGAAAACTTTACACACGTCAGCTTGTAGATGTCCTCAAATCCTTTCCATTTCACTCGGCCAGCTCCTGTACCCCCCCCGCCTTCTTTTTTTTTTAAATTACAGATCTGCATGATTCATGTGGGTCATATTCAGGTCGGAAAACCCGGAATTCCGGATTAATCCAGAAAAATCACATCCCTATTAAAAACTTGAAATTATGTAACAGGTCGCAGTGGATATTTTACAGGCACGGACCAGGCAAAGCAGCATTGAACACACGGTGCAGATGTTGGTTTCGGTTGTTTGATAGGTTGCCTCATTCACAAGTAAGCGGGTAGAAAAATACAATTCCGGGTTAAAAAAAAGATGACGGCGTAGTCTGCCGAAGCCTCCCTCCACTGCTTGTTTGGGTGGGTGATTTGCAGGCTGATTATTTTTTTAATAATAATTTTAAAAAACTGCATTAAGGCGCAATAAAATTATTGTCGGCGTTAATTAATTAATGCGTTGATGCGAAAACGCGTTAACGTGCCCAGCCCTAGTTAGAATGCTAACTTTTAGGAGAAATCTACAGAGGCACAGAGACAAACTGCAATTACTATTGTATTAACTGGAAGACGTTTTGGCACTTTTAATCACTGATTTGTTCAATGCACATACTCAATGCTCTTATGGGACTGTAGTCACCTGGTATAATATATATAAATTAAAGTCGTCTGCATAATCATAGTTATATATTGTTGTTTTCCATAATCTGCGCTAGTGGGAGAATGTAGATGTTAAACAGAAGAGGCCAGAGAATGGAGCCTTCAATTACTTAATCTTTCAAATTAGAATTCAAACACTGAGTTTAGTACTGTGCCAGAAAGTCCAAAGCAGTTCTATTATTATGTAGCCATGGCTTTTTCATTTGGTTTAGTCATTTAAAAAGTAGCCTGGATTTATTTTAAACCTGCAATTATTTCAACAAAAGGAATGGCATTTACAGATCCCTTTAGAAATCTTGAGTTAAATTAATACTGAAAATGTTCCTCAGGGAGGCATTTACATCTCATGGGGGAGGGGTAGCAAAGACACACATACAACATTTTTGTCTGAGTCTTTGTTGGATATCATCAATCATCTTTCTGAAATGTGGATTGTTATGGAGTCTTAGGCTCCCAAAGGCCACACAAATATGGGAAAAAACTATAATAGTATAATAAATGTTTCTTGTCACAACTTGGATGAGGTCACCACTCCAGACCACTAAATTATGAAGTAGCCCCTGAGCCATCTATAATGTGAAAGAAAAGCTGTTACATACACAAAACCTGTCATTACAAATGTAGATTTAGGAGCTAGGAAGTGCCTGGTAATTACCTGGAACAAATACGGTCTTTTATTTAGGCATAGTAGTGGCGAACAATCCAGATTCCTTTTCCTTTTTTACACAGTTGAATATAAAGAGAAGAATACATACATCCATACATCTAATGAGGAATACCTGAAGTAGAAACAATAGCCAATAAATAGCACTTGCATCCTGCCACAAATTAGCATAAAGACTAATTATAATGTAAAAACAGCTTTTATAGAACTGTGTTTTGAACTGTGATTAAACATTCACACTAAGATCACTGAAAAACGGAACAGAACTAGAAGTCATCCCTGGCCCTATTTGTTTATCATATACAACTAGAGCTATGTCTGAAAGCAACCCCTCAGTAAATCATTTTACTACTATTCATAATTGTCTCATAGTGAGCAGTAAATGAAGACTTAAAATATTTTGCATCATCCCTGACATCTGTGGTGTCGCACGTAATTTTGGAATCTGTAAAATGCATATTGCATTATGGGAATGAAATTTCACATTCAAATAAAATGACAGACAGTAAAGTAAATGTGGTACACTATATAAAGTGACAGACAGAAAACAAGCAAGTATAACTGATACAAGTCAAATCAGTGCCTCAACAACAATTTTATAGTTGAATGTTTTGTTCAAAGATATGAAAGACAACAAAACGGTCCCCAAGTTTTACAAACTAAATAAATGCAGACCCATTTAATGTGAGCAAAATGTCTTCTGTTAAATACGTTATGTGCTGTTCTGGGGTCTCATTTATAAATATTGTGTATGTACAAAACAGGGCTGGAAACATGCGTACGCCACTTCTCAAGCAAAGGTTGTGATCTATAAAAAAACAAACCTGACAGTAGAACGTGTGTAAGTAAACTCTGAACCATGCGTACGCACATAAAGAGGAGAAAAGAGAAACGACGACTCACATGGCAGTGAGTGGACTGTTTGTGTAGCCTAAATGTTTAAACACAAACACATCTTTTCAAATGGGGGAATCCATATTAGTACCTTGGTCATCCCGTCTTGCGTGTGTGTGTCCCCCTCCAGCCAGCGACGTCACAACTCAAGATAGATGCCCCTTCCTGCAGATCTTTTATAAAGGGGTGAAGCTCCGGTGCCCCCTTCCTCTGGTGCACGAGCGTTGTGTGAAAGTGCGTTTTTACCCACCAAACAACATGCTTCAGCTTCACTAAAAAGGAACGTCAGTGTCACACTGAGTTAAATTTCGTTTTGTAGCTTTTCTGTCAGAATTTGCCATCTTTTCTTCCTGCAGTCAGTGCGTATTAATATTAATGAGGGGTGTTTCACTGACCATTTATAGGCAACTATGGGCGTTTGAAGGGTCGGACATGCGCCACATTTGAAGTTGATTGTGATTTATAAAGGGAACTTGCTTACAAATGTAATAAGTCTGAATATTTTTTGGCGTACGCCATTTTTGGCTTTTGGGAGTACATACACTTTTAGTGACAATTCTACGCACAGTTTTAGTAATGAGACCCCTGAACTTATCAGCAAGAGATACAGCATAAATGTAGGCCACAGGTACTATACACAAAGTTGTCACCAAGTGGTGAGTCAGAGTTTCACCTTTAGGATTTATTATAGCATCCTGCGTGGGAATACCTGTTCCACTTTGTGTTGCTGTAAAACAAGGGACCACAATGCATGTGCCAAAAAGGTACTAATACAGGTCAACAGTGTTGTTTGCATTACAAAAAAAAAAATGTTTGCAAAGGAGTGCAAAATTTTTCAATGCATGATGGCAACCATCTAGAGACTAAAGCCCAACCGATATGTGATTTTTTAGTCCAATACCGATTCTGATATTTGAGCTTGTTAAAATCTGATAGGCAATATATTGGCCGATATTGGTTTTTTTCGCCTTATTTTAAGAAACGCATGACATAAACAAAGATTATCTCTTACATTTTGTTATGTTGAGACCATTAGGGTTGGGCCGATAGACGATGCCATCATCCATTGGCAATGGCTGACAGACATCACGGCGTTGAGCCCGCATTGTGATTGTCAAACCCCCGCCCCCCCAGTAAAAAGAATTTCACATTACGCTTTCACAGGATGGTGTAATGTGCACGACCATTCGTATTATTGTTAGTATGCTTTGTGCCTGCCTCGGAATTCTCTTCTTCCCACACTCTGACACACTCACACACACCTGCACCTCAGGTAAACACCCCGTCTTGCCCTGCCTCTCTCCCCCCCGTCTGCTCCATTTTCTCCATCAGCAGTACGGATTATAAAGTCGCCTAAAAGACTGAGAACTCGTCTTTCTTCCGTATATTTCCACCCGCGATCCGTTATCACCCCCTGGGGGTCGCGAGAATGCTGCTATAGACACAAAAATAGAAAAAAAAATAACTAGATGGACTATAGACACTGTAAATATTTTGCACTGTTTAATCCAGCAGGTGGCGGTAATGCCAACCGCTATAAATCAGGATCAGGCCCGATCAGACAAAGCGCTTTGCAGGTTTGAAAACGTACACAGCAGCGCCTTTTTTGGTTGAATTTAGAAAAGAGCAAAGCGCTGCGTTTTTTTTAAATGTTGCTAGGCAACCACTGAATCAGCTGTCCTGTCAGTGTAATCAAAGATTATAGCGCCAGCGATCTGTAATCTTTGGTTTGCCGCTAAGTAATAACGGTCATATTAGCAGAAACTTGATCACAACAGGTCTGAGTCTTTTGTTGCTAAAAAACATCATGGAGGGCGCCTGCTCTGGTACTGTTTTGAGTGCGAGGTGTGAGGTGTACAAATACGCAGAAGAAACTGAGATCCGTGTGGGCACGAGACCCTCAGAAAGGGGAGACACCGCTGGTACCAGGAGCTTCGTCTTAATGATGGTCGGTTCAAGGCGTATTTTAGGATGAGTCCGGAAGAGTCCGGACAATCCAAGCAACTATAAACTTCCGTCAGCACAGATAGATTGGACAATGGGGGAAAAAAACGCGAATGACGTCGGGCATGAGTTTAATTTTTTTCAACTCCGTGTGCTCATTCAAAAACGCAAGGCGCAGCAGGCGGCCAAAACGTGATGCGCACAGGGCGAATTAACAGCTCGCAGAACTGCCAAAAGAAAACGCTTTAAAAAAAAGGCGCCTATTATCGCGAAATATTTTCAACTTCTAAAAGGGGTCTGACTGCCAGAAAAGGTTTAAAACCCCTGATCTACAGAAATGTTGTCACTCTAGAATCAGCTCTAAATGCCATGTGCCTCAAGCGGATACTGGTGTGGTCATGACAACAAAAACTCGTTAAAAAGTAGTCAATCATGGTATCCTGGGACTGATAATGACAGCCAGGTTTGTTTTATCATACAGAGGTAAATTCCATGACGCAGAGAAAGAGCAATTACATGCACGCCATGCTAAACCAACAAGGACTGTAGCATTGTGTTTCCCTTCAAGAATATAGATCAGAAATGAGAACTTTAAGTCTTAGTTAACTATCACCACAATACGTTATCTCTTTAATATTACAATTTCTATTAATGATTATTTAAAACTGTTTATTCACCGTCAATTACAGAG
Organism: Micropterus dolomieu; assembly: GCF_021292245.1. Classification (NCBI taxonomy): domain Eukaryota; kingdom Metazoa; phylum Chordata; class Actinopteri; order Centrarchiformes; family Centrarchidae; genus Micropterus; species Micropterus dolomieu. The sequence continues at coordinate 12,639,434 of NC_060162.1, read as the reverse complement.
TATGAGACGCATTGCAATTTAGGTTCTATTGTAATCAGAGCCTTGTAAACCTTGTAAACGGGAGGAGCAACTTCATTTTGCCACCTGATAAATGTTTACCTGTATTAAGTGATTTTTTTGTTTTTATTTAACATCATGTCAGTTGAGAGGAAGTACATACAATATCTAGTTAAGCATTGCAAATTTAAATTTCTTCTACACAGTGTATCGCCATTTATCCATCCACCTACTTAAAACAGGAAGCAGGTATTCTGCTGGATGGAAAATCATTAAGCAGAAAGCAACACATGGCTCGCCAGCTATATTGATTTTATATTTTTAAATGAGAGTCAATCATTATAACTGATAAATTAGCATAACAAATCAAAGGCATGGCCATAAACAGATGCGATTTGAATAAAGACTAAAGAATTTCAATGCTTATGTACTCTAAGAAAATGAATGAAAGCTCCTCTGGCAATTTATGTCTTGTCACATTTTGAAAGTGTATTGCTAATGACAGTGTCTTGTGACAGAATTTAGCAAAGAATCTTTTGCAAAATCAGCAAATGTAGAGATGTCAGAAGTAAACAACATTTTAATTTATGGTTTTAAAAGTCAATACAGTACTCCTGACCATGCATCTCAAGTTATTTGTAGTCCACTTTAATAAGCTTGTTTAACTGTAAAGGGTAAATTATCTGCACGACAAATAAACTGCCACGAAATGTCATGATCATGACATGATTGAGGCACTTTCACCTCTATGTCTGGAGAATATGGACATTTACGAGTGGCTTCTAATGGGTGATTCTGCCTCAGTGACAGTTTATTACAGAAGCCTTTCCCATGCTCATGGAAAGAGTCCATAAAACCACACAACACATCATTAGGAACCTGTCTGACCTTAGCAGGGATATGGCCTCATGACTAATCAAATGGCCTCTGCCAGTCAAACAGGCAGAGTGTCATAGCAACAATGTAATCATGAACCAGCCATTTTGGATGTCACAATGGCATACTGAGCCAAAATTATACTGAGTGCTAAGGTGCCGATTTAAAAACATTGAAACGAGTTCAAGATTCAGATACTGCGAAGATTTGACAAGAAGACACTAATAGTATACTGTATTGTTTTTTGATTAAGTATATAACTTCATGGATCTAATTAGCTGCGATGGACTGGCGACCTGTCCAGGGTGTACCCCGCCTTTCGCCCGATGTCAGCTGGGATTGGCTCCAGCCCCCCGCGACCCTGTACGCAGGATAAGCGGTTGACGATGGATGGATGGATGTATCTAATTAGTTTTCACATCCATGTAGTTTTCAAAGCTGTCTTGCAATATTTTCTGTTGACCTTTAAATAATGCCTCAATTCTCACTGTTACTTTCTTAGCAATTTATCATTACACTCACAAATGGGTGTGGTCTCTCATTCTTGTCTCACTGAAAATGACTTAAAACAAGTGAAAAGCAAGCTCTCTTCTCCCTTGTTCAGTCTGGGAGGCATCACTGCAGTGCAAAAAAAATAAAAATATAAAAAAATCAATACACTAAAAATATGTTTGTTTTGATCCGTGTATATTAGATGTTGACTTTCTTAAGCCATGTAACCTTTAACAGTCACCGGATCAATAGGTTGGAAACTAAGAAGCCTGTTCAAATCTACTGACAAATAGCATTAAGTAGTAGGAAGCAATGTTTTTTTATGGACACCAGAAAAGACACCACTCAAGTTGCAGTTTGTATTGGGAGGGAAAAACATTGGCTCAAACTCAATTAGGTTAAGGAGGAGAGAGTCAGCCTGCAAGCAGCTATCATCCATTAGGAGACTGTAATAATGACATATAAATGCAATTAATATGACTGATGAGTGGCAACATCCTGACAATCATTTGCCTACTTCATCATAATAGCCAGTCTGGAAAATCCCATTAGATCAGTAGATGTAATAGTGAAAGAGCTAAGGAACAAATCCATCATTGGGTTGTCGGAGGGTTTGTTAATGTTCAATCATCTGTCTTTGAGAGTATCCAACAAGACAAAAGTATAGATACAAATACCCAATAAAAGAGAATTTGACATAAATAATCCCAAGTGTTTGGATTTTACTGTGAAACCTTTTTTTACTTTTATCATGTATATTGATATAAACCGTTGCCTCAGTCCTCAATCTTTGACATTAAGTCTATCTTCATTACAGAAATTCTGACAGAAGTTTAATATGGATCCTGATTACTGATTTCTAGCTTGGAATTATATGTTCATCTGCATCAATTTCACACAGTGAGATGTCATACTTTCCACACTCCAAATGTCATCATCCACTTTTTAAGTTATTGTGCCAGGGCTCAAAAGATTTCCAACCAGCACCAGGGCTTCAAAGTAAAAAAGAAAATTATTAGATTTAAACGTTAAAAACAATACAGACAATTATGTGATTGTCAATGTGTCATAGTTTGATTGTTGGCACTTTGTAAGGGACCATATCCATTATTAGGTAGAATTGTCTCCATACATTTTGTCATTTGATGTAACAACGCATGTGCAGCTCTATTAGCAAGATACTTTGTTTGCATGCAAAGGACACTGAAACAAATACAGGTATAACACTAAAGCCTAAAGTATAGTACATCACATTGTAAACACAAGTGAGGTGAGAACTAAAACGTAAGATCACATATTGTACATCACCTTCTTGAAAGCAGAGAATTGGTGGTGAGCCCTTGATACACTGAATGCTGTGGGTATTTTTGGCAGTTCTCCTCACATTAGAATAAAAGGTTTAAGGTTAAAAATCAGCAAAGAGGCTCTTTGATAATTAGGGTGCCCTGACAAAGCTGTGTATATTAAGGGATCCAAGACTGACATTAAAATATGCACCACTGTACAACTGATTTCCAAATGTTTGACATATCCAATAGGTTTTCAGGCCAAAAATGTTTCCTGCTAAAATATTCTCAATTTCACACCCATTCAACATTTCGAAGTTGAGACTAATTTTCTGTGGACGTGTTGACAGAATTTACGTAATGAAAAATGGTACAAGTCAAAGTTCCAGTACATGTATTGCAGAGTTGCCTGGAAGTTCGAAACAACAAAATCAATTTACATATTTGTGTCTTCACTTCAGCTCAGGCAGAATATTCCCGCTGATTCCGACAGCCATAGTTACAAGCCTAACTAAGTGTTGATTGCTGGAGAGTGCCATTTTGAATGGACCCATTAATTCTGTTTGTTGAGCTGTCTCATTACAGAGTTAATAGTGCATTTGTCCTGATTGCGGTCATGTTACGGAACAGTGATCACACTGTTGGACTAATGGATGGAAGGCAAACCGCACACACAACAATATGATGATATGTCTAGTTTCCTTTTACCAAAATGTCTATATATTGTCATAAAATAATCCGTTACTACAGTACAGGTAATATTGAGAATCATTTGGGAAGAGGACTAAATTTTAATTTAATATATCTGTATGTCTATGTAACTGTGGCAGTGGACAGGAATAATTGGTCAAATATGTGTTTTGCTAAAAAATCCCACACTACAAAATATTTTTTATGTTCAAGTACAGTAAGTATGCTTACTTGAAATTATACATTTGTAAAGAATCTCCACTAAAAACAAAATACCATGTGTTAAATGTATAATGCCAATCATGTGTGTAAACAAATGATGGTACATGTTACTGTGTGCTAGATGACTGAAGTGGGCCACGCAACCTGGTAATCATGTGTTCTGACTTCTTCTACATTTACAGTAACTGGTTCTAATCAATGATCACGGGCTGCAGCATTAATTACAATAATTACAGATTCCCCTTAAGTTACAAGATCCCACAGTGCGATCTTTACAGTAACTTATAAGATCCATTCCTTTTATAATGATATTGAATAAACACTGACAAGACATTTCTTTCATTTACCTTACCTAAAATAACTAGCTAGCAAAAATGGGTTACATGTGGGATTGAAAGCATAGTCTACTTTAATCAAGCCCTTCTCTTTTTTTATTATTTTATGCATACTATGTATATTTTCTGTGGTTTTTTTTGCTTGATTTATGTATTTCAAATCACTGTGTTCCTGCTGTTTATCCTATTTACCCTGTATTGTCAACTGCCATGTATCGTTTCATGCATCTTTTCATGGTGTAGCCTAAAACTAGGGATGCACCAAGCCGATATCGATCAGATTCTGACCAAAATAGCTGGATCTGGTTATCATGACAACAGGCGATATACACTCATCTAAAGGATTATTAGGAATACCTGTTCAGTTTCTCATTAATGCAATTATCTAATCAACCAATCACATGGCAGTTGCTTCAATGCATTTAGGGGTGTGGTCCTGGTCAAGACAATCTCCTGAACTCCAAACTGAATGTCAGAATGGGAAAGAAAGGTGATTTAAGCAATTTTGAGCGTGGCATGGTTGTTGGTGCCAGACGGGCCGGTCTGAGTATTTCACAATCTGCTCAGTTACTGGGATTTTCACGCACAACCATTTCTAGGGTTTACAAAGAATGGTGTGAAAAGGGAAAAAACATCCAGTATGCGGCAGTCCTGTGGGTGAAAATGCCTTGTTGATGCTAGAGGTCAGAGGAGAATGGGCCGACTGATTCAAGCTGATAGAAGAGCAACTTTGACTGAAATAACCACTCGTTACAACCGAGGTATGCAGCAAAGCATTTGTGAAGCCACAACACGCA
>NC_060162.1:12606930-12634639 GCF_021292245.1 Micropterus dolomieu | reverse complement strand
GTTGTTGGTGCCAGATGGGCCGGTCTGAGTATTTCACAATCTGCTCAGTTACTGGGATTTTCACGCACAACCATTTCTAGGGTTTACAAAGAATGGTGTGAAAAGGGAAAAAACATCCAGTATGCGGCAGTCCTGTGGGTGAAAATGCCTTGTTGATGCTAGAGGTCAGAGGAGAATGGGCCGACTGATTCAAGCTGATAGAAGAGCAACTTTGACTGAAATAACCACTCGTTACAACCGAGGTATGCAGCAAAGCATTTGTGAAGCCACAACACGCACAACCTTGAGGCGGATGGGCTACAACAGCAGAAGACCCCACCGGGTACCACTCATCTCCACTACAAATAGGAAAAAGAGCTAACCAAAATTGGACAGTTGAAGACTGGAAAAATGTTGCCTGGTCTGATGAGTCTCGATTTCTGTTGAGACATTCAGATGGTAGAGTCAGAATTTGGCGTAAACAGAATGAGAACATGGATCCATCGTGACTTGTTACCACTGTGCAGGCTGGTGGTGGTGGTGTAATGGTGTGGGGGATGTTTTCTTGGCACACTTTAGGCTCCTCAGTGCCAATTGGGCATCGTTTAAATGCCACGGCCTACCTGAGCATTGTTTCTCACCATGTCCATCCCTTTATGGCCACCATGTACCCATCCTCTGACGGCTACTTCCAGCAGGATAATGCACCATGTCACAAAACTCGAATCATTTCAAATTGGTTTCTTGAACATGACAATGAGTTGAAAATGAACATGGCCCCCACAGTCACCAGATCTCAACCCAATAGAGCATCTTTGGGATGTGGTGGAACGGGAGCTTCGTGCCCTGGATGTGCATCCCACAAATCTCCATCAACTGCAAGATGCTATCCTATCAATATGGGCCAACATTTCTAAAGAATGCTTTCAGCACCTTGTTGAATCAATGCCACGTAGAATTAAGGCAGTTCTGAAGGCGAAAGGGGGTCAAACACAGTATTAGTATGGTGTTCCTAATAATCCTTTAGGTGAGTGTATGGCCTGATCTATTCACTTCAATTATGTGTACTACGCATGCGTCAGCAATGCGCCGGTAGACCGTAACATTTTGCTAGGAGAAGAGTAAATATCAGAGTGGCTTTTACTAGTTGGTGTGAGCTCAAAGCTAAAATGATGCAGAGCTGGCCTTCTTTTTGTTGGCCTAGTAAGTAATGACTAGCTGGCTTACCATGTCTTGTGTTGTTGTGCTCGCTTGATGTTTGCCTGCGTAGACTCAAGCTAAATCAACAACAGACAGAGGTCTCACAGACAGAAGTATAGCCACATGCTGAACATCTTGAGTAGATGTTGGCAGTGCTTGAAGCGGCAAAAATAGGTGCCCCCCCAGTTTTCTCCCAATAAGTTAATATACAGCCTATTACGATATACATTTCAACGTTTAATGCTGTAAAAAAAAAATAAATGAGAAAAGAAAAAAAGCTTTCAATAAATGTTTTTGAAGTGCGTGAATAAATCCAAAATTGTAACCCTAACCCTGGGTCGTCAGTGCACATGTGTAGGCGTAGCGTGTAGGTAGTGGCAGTCTATCCACATACATCAACTACTTGGGCAGAAATATGTATCGGTCGCAGTCTTCTGCAAATAAAATCCAAAAGTCAGACAGACGCCAAGACAGTGTGTCCATTCAGTGTTTTGCATAAACGTGCTCAAACAGTGCCGATTACTGATCATGCTCAGGTGAACTAGGGCTGGGCAATAAAACGATAATGGTAATTATTGTGATACATCCATCCATTCATCGTCAACTGCTTATCCTGCGTACAGGGCCGCGGGGGGGCTGGAGCCAATCCCAGCTGACATTGGGCGAAAGGCGGGGTACACCCCGGACAGGTCGCCAGTCCATCGCAGGATTATCGTGATACAATCTTCCTCAATAACAAATGTTCAATAAATATTTGATTTAATTTGAATCACAAACGAATCAGCACTTTCTTTTCTATTAAGATGTTTATTGTGTTGAGGAAAAGGGACTGAATAAAGATTTGACTTTATTTTTCTCATGCATATTTGTTGTTTTGAATGTTCTACCTCAGTGAAGTGATCCACTGTGTGATACCAGGCTGCTTTTTGGCATCAAGTGTTTGTCATGTTCTGACCATAAAGAAACGTTTAAAAGCACAATTAACCATCTGGTTTCTTCAGGAGCAAAAAAATCAGCCTTTAAATTTATAATAATAAAAATAATGATTGAATAATGATTTTACTATTTCTGTCCATATCGCCCAGCCCTTACTCATACACTGCTGTGTTAAACTCAATATAAACTACTAAAATAACAGAAAAGAGTAACTTACACATAATAAAGAAAGGTAGCAAGAAAACGATGCCGGACATAACTTAAGTTTCACTTTCACTTTCCGGCCGAGTTAATGCACAAGCGCACCGCTAAAGGGAGGTAAATAATCCATGGAGGAAAACAAATCACGGTGAAAGACATACTTTAGAAAGTTATTTTAATTTTTTGGACCTGCGCAAATGAGAGGAGGACGTGATGTAGGCTACAGTTGTTTGAGCTAGACAGAACGATCGGTCTTCCTCCAACCACTTTAACTTGCGTCTCCCAATCTTGCAGCCACGACTGACGATAACATGACAGGCAGCCAGACGTCAACGTCTGCAGCTAACGTAAACGTAACATATGAGTTCTATTAATGGCAGGGTCTCACATTGTCAATTACTAAAAGAAAATCATACAAATACACACTAATTACACCTAGGCGTTTTAGGCGACAGCGCGTGACAATTTCCCAACCGCCTTAAACGCACCATCGGCAGATTTAATAGCATATTTATGGTAAATTTAAGACCTTTTAAGACTTTTTAAGGAGCCGCGGGAACCCGGAACTAATAGACAGTGGCAGCGCCAATGTCGGGCTTAGCAACAGTAACTAAGGGGGGCGGAGCTTAGCGAAGAGTCGGTTCACCAAAAGCAACACTGGCGAGTTACTTTCTGCACACGGCTGCTTACCCGAGCTTCTCTTCTCCCTGCTCTGAAGAGAAGAGACTGAAAAGAGGACGTTGACGGAGGAAATTAATAATAAGAGAAGAAGAGAGTTTTGTGAAATAAAAGGCTGCAATACAGTAGCAAAGCTGGTATTCTAGTAAGTAATATTGCCATGTCTTGTGTTGTCGCTCTTGCTTGATGTTTGGTTGTGTTAGTAAAGTTATCAACTTGCTAGTTTTAGAAGTAATGTAATCATAAGAATGATTAATGATTAATTATGCATACTCTTTTCCTCAAAGTTAAGAATGCAACTTTTTAATTAACTTTGCATCTGCCAGGCTCCTCGGTATGAGGACTGAAAAAGTTGGATCGATACATCCCAACCAAAAACACAACGTGTAATATAATGTTCCTAACTAAATAACTAACTTGGAAGAGTAGTTTTGAGAAGAACTAGAAATTTGACTTTGAAACAATGACATTGTATCGTACAGTATATCATCTTTGCCCTTTGGCAGATATGGTGCGGCCTTTGGGGATCTTGTACACACAGAGATGTGAGAATATTTTACCAAAAGAGCCGATAGTCACACAGCTTCACCCCTCAGCACTTTTTTCAATAAAAAAAGAAATGGAAGTATAGTTGATTTCTTAATGTCAACCAAGCGACTAGGACTGCAACTAAAAATAATTTTCAATACAGAATAATCTCTAGGTTTTTTTTGGTTTTGTTTATTCTTTAAAACACTTAAAATAATGTTGCAAAACAAATTTGTATATATCTGGTTGTAACTTTAGTTCAATAAGTAAATCGGATGAAATTGGATAGGCACAACTAAGCATCTGTTGTATCTACAAATGTTATCTGTTTACTGAACACTCCAGTAACTGCTTTACGATAAGACACCTGTTCCCCAATATGACCACTGAGAAAACAAAATGCCCAGAACAGGTTGGTTCCTCACTTTTTTCCCCCCAGAAAGAGAACATAGGGCGATTAAAAAACCTTCATGCCCCTCTAGGGGAGGAACCTCACTGATTTTCTCCCTGTTTGCTTCATATGTGATTTATTCATTTAGAAGAGGTGATATTAGCATTAAAAGGCAGACACGCCACTGTACATGCGTTTTTCATTCTCCCTCTTAAAGTGTAATAGTGTAAAACAGACGGGGGAGTATATGTCTACATGCCTGTGTGTGTGTGTGTGTAACTTATCAACACTTGTTATATCACCACTGGGTCTATGCATGGCTTCATTACTTAAATTGTATTTGTGTAGAGTCTTAATCATATCAGCTTTAATTTGTATAGCTCGGCAAACAGTCCACTTCTCACACTAAATTGATAATGATGGATAACTCCTTAAATACGTACAGTATGAAGAGCATATATATCATTTACAAACCTGCCACAAAAATAAAGAGCTGCAGTGTGTCCATTGTTCACCTTGACAATGCTCTTAACCAGTCTGAAGACACATCACCTACCAGTGACCTCGGGAGAGCATGCTATGCTGTGTTACACTTCCAAGGGTAATTGCTGTTAGATCAGAGCTAATCCAGAGCCAGACAAAATACCTGAAGAAATGCACACTGTGTGCTCTGCCTGTGAATGGAGGAGAGGAGGATACAGCCATGACATACCAATGAGCTTCCTTTGGATAAGCATACAATGTGTGAGGCCAAATGTCCATTTCCCCCTAAGGCTTATCAGAAGTGCATAGTGCTGAAAACAACTCTATTCAATTTCACCGATGCTGTATGAAAGAAAAGATTAAATCTGACTGCCATTTTAGAACGTCTCAAACAGAAAGTGTGAAGTTTAATAATAATGGCGTGGAAACACATTGCATTTCATCAATTTAAAAACCTTACAGGCACCCATCCTTCAAGATTTATAATGATCACACAAAATGTCTCCATGAGCCATGTCGATGCATAATGAAAAACAACAATTGCAAACAAAAACACATTTCAAGGAGATGTTGTTATAGGCACCCCTGCTAACCAAACGGTTATGAATTACTGAATGTATGATTCTCTTTGTGATTCTCAAAGACAAAACAAGTCCCTTTGTGAAACTTGTACACAATGCTGCCATTATCTAACAAACCAACAGTGTCTCTTAATCTAAACCACCTGAGGTCATACACAATATTTGGTCACATCTTACTGACTTCTCAGAGTGGAGAAAATATCTATGTTTTGTTTGAAATCAATGGGCTGATATTATCCAGACTGACAACTGGAAAAAGAAGACTTAGAACATGTGTCCCTGTGCAGATAAAGCCAACTCCACCAGGAACTTGGACAGATGTGTGCATGATCGAGCATGAAAAAAATAAATAAATAAAATAGTGGGAGGGAACCCATCAGTCGAGGGGAGATTAATGGTGCACATTCTTTATCTGAAAGGAAATCTCATAGATTGTACAGCTTGGAGGGAATGCAAATAGGTACAAACACACCAGCATAGATAAAAGGTTTAAAATCTTTTGTAGGAACCATGGGGATATAACGGTAGTGAGCTGTACAGAGCTGGCACGTTTCCAAGGTGCAGAGCAAATTCTGGTGGGAATCAAATTTTATGGGTCTTAAACATCATTGTGACCAGCTTATATGAACAATGACTCTCCTTCTCCTCTTTGAAACACACACACTGCTTGTCATGTTTGCAAAATAAAACCCTTAAGTGATTTCAATAAGTCCATTAACTAGGTTAGTTGAGACCGTTTGACTATATCGCCACTGTGATAATGAAATAATACACACACACACACACACACACACACACACACACACACACACTCTGCTGGTACTATAAACGCAAGCCATACCCTCCTGCATAAACTGTAAGATTGCAGAAGAAAAAAAATAAAAAATAAAGACAAATACATAGGAAAAACACATTTTGTTGGAATTGTTTTTCCAACAAATGACATTGAATCCTAAATGTATTGAAACATAGAGCATAGTGTTTTGTTAGTAGGAAAATAAAAAAATAAATGAGTATGTTGAGTTCAGAATGAAAGCAGATGGTGAACAATATAGAGTGCGCATCAAAGAAGCAAGGACAAGAGGGAGAGAGCAACTGGACTTTCATCCTGCCTATGATCTGGAATCCAACCTGTCAACCAGTAGGATGACATTTAAAAGCCGTTTGGTACATTTGAAGACAGAGAAGGGGGCGCAAGTGAATTCCCGTGAGCCAGGGTCTGTGTAAACCATATATTTTACTGACATGTTGATGCGGACTCACACTTCTATCTTGTTCCTCACCATCTTACGTATGGCGGATTAATGTCAATTTGATGGATCCACCCATCCGCTTGCTCAAAGAATAAATATAATTTATTTCAGTTTATTTAATTTCAATTCACTTTCCTTCAGCAAAAAGAACATTTTGTGACATCAAAATCACCTACCACAAAAAAATAATAAATAGAAAAAAATATTAAAACATAAAACACTTCTAAAACAGGAAAGGGGAAATGAGGCTACAAAATGGACTAAAACTCTTAACAGCCTATTTTTGGCAATGCACTGTTTTTTATTTCACATTATTCCTTTTAATCCAGAAATATTGAATTGGTCTTTGTTGCCATTTCTGTTATTGGCAAGAAGTGGATGATACAGGCAAGATGGACTTTGAAATTAAATTGCTTGTAGCGATGACTGACTGGTCCATTGATTTGCTCTAAATTAATTATGTATGAAAATGGCACAAAATCACTGCAAGTTAGCATATTCATAAACAGTCTATAAAAAATTACAGTAGTTTTATCGCGGACTCTATAAGATGTAAGCAGCACCACTCTTTCTCAAAAGCTGATTTCCTTGTGTGTCACACAGAGTTGGCTCTGGAGTCTGTAACCGGCTGCCTGAGTATCAGCAGGTAGGTAGACAGCATTTCCATTACAACTCTTGCAAGATAAGTTAGAACTTGCACACAAGTAAGAGCACTGCAGAGGCACAGGAAATTCCACCTGCTCTTGAGCACCCCGATAGCTCTCACATGAGGATGGACTTCACATATTTGAGCAATACTACAGCTTCCAAGCAGAAATCCAAATGTGAGTACACACACACACACACACACACCGCCTTAAGGAGCAAACAGCGTACAAGGCTTTTTTCGCAGCTTATTTCTTTAATTTAGTTTAGACATTCAGGTTTGGACTTCTTACTAACTATTTTGTTCATGCTGGGCAGAAATGTTGCTCCAACCAGAACAAGCTAAAGGTGTTTAGCAGAATAGTTAGCGATCTACCTGTGTACATTGTAAAATATTTAAGAGCAGATGATAAGGAATTTAGAGACCTTTTTAGCATTAATGTGAAACAGCTAACTAATTAACAGCCACATTCTGTTCATTAACTACAATTATAAAATAAATATAGATTTTCTGAAAAGAGTCAATAAATGTTAAATTTTTCAACATTATGTCAAATTAAAATGTTGATTTATCAAATACCAGTATAGTGAATTCAATAATACTTTTGTTATGAATTGGTGTTATATAAATAAATAATTGAAATACCAGAAGAGAAAAACATCACGTTCTTATAGAAGTTATGGAGAAAAAATATTCCAACTCAGAATACTGAACTCACCGTGAACTTAGCAAAACCAATCAAATCACATGAATTAATGATAGAAATTGAGTTGATTCATCCTTTTGTGGCAGAGCTTCCATTTTGTGCAGGTTCTGTAAAATCCAAATAACAGATTGTTAATAGAGGCACAAATCAGCTTAGAAACCTGATGAAAACCTTGATTTCAAGTTGGATTCAATGCTGTGTCTTTTTCCAATTAACCTTTAATGGAAAACTGCCCTTCTGTTACCTGACTTTTATTCAATCAAATCATGGCTTTGTTTGAAAGGTTATGTGTGCTTGTCTTGCAGTAGATTTTTAGTCTTGCAGTTGCTCATGCTGTATTGTCCATAGATGTTGACCGTAGTGATCTGTAGGCAAATTTGAGATCTGTAAAATATTCACCATGTCGGCATAATCATGCTTGGTTTCAAAGATGTTTTGTGCAAGTTGATGGATTTCACCCAAACTCCCTGTGCCCCAAATGCCTGGCTCGCATTATAAAAAGTATTTTACTAAGAGAGCAAATACATTACACAGTTTTTGTCACACAGGGCCTTCTATTATGTGGTGGGGTACACACCAGAGGAGCCCAAGGAGCAAAAAGAGCAACTAAATGGAATTGCTTTTATAAATCAGTGTCACATTATGCATTCAGTGCACAGACTAGAAAGCCTCTCTACAGTATACAAGCAGAAAGTTTATGAATCTTTTGGGAATCAGCTTGCAACATGCTCTCTTGTTAGATACATTATCCAGGCTGTTTGTTGTTACTAGTCCAGCTTTACATATCAAGATAAGTTCTCTTGGACTTACACGGATACACCCACACAAACCAATGCTCAAAGAAACATACAATTGAAGTTACAGAGATAAGAAGGTAAATGGGCAGCATTAAAGACTCTTACAGGGAGACGGACTGATGAAAAAGTTTAGGTTGCCTTTAGTTTTCAAAACTAAAGTCTAAATAAAAGCAGGCTGCTGGTTTCAGTTTACATGAAAAGACACTTGATAGTACTGGTGAGAGTCCCTGGGCTTGTCACTGAACCTATGAAAGGCTTTTGAAGCCATAGTAGAGGTCCTGTGTAAGATGCTAATGGCTGAGATGGCTGTCAGGTTGGTAACAGTAGTTGTGTACACTACATACTGTATATAAAGTATTCTACAAGCAGCATGCTCAGCCCAGATTTCTAAACATCAGAGCCAACTATTACTTTTTATTGAGCCACAGCAATTATATGTATAAGCAGACAACCTAATTTGTTTGAGACATAAGTAAACAGAGCCCACACCTCATGTTTATGTAGAAGGAGGGGTAAACACTTTATCAGGATCTACCCATTTCTTTATTTATCCTGCTACAGTAAATCACCCCAAAAGATTGCATCTTAGCCAACTCATACAATATATGATAAGCAAAAACAACAGAAAAAGCTATTGCATTTTGCCATTCCGTCATTTGCAGAACATTATCTTTGATCTTCTTTGCCAATTAATAAAATGGAGGAGGAAAAAAATGTATAAACAATTGTGAATGTTGTTGCTTTGCATAAATCGGGGGGGGGGGGGAGCAAGAAAAACTGAGCTTGTGCATTCATTAGGGGTATTTACATAAACTTCTTTGTTCAGTCCAACAAAGATAACTACAATGCGCCTCTCAGCAATGGTAATAATCAAATGATTATCTTTAGATCAAAGCTGTCCACCTCTGCCACAAGGCAAGACTAGAGAGACTGACGGTAAAACAAAGCATTACTAAATACAGTTCCCGCAAAGAAGTGCAACCAGCACGGGTCACTGACCACAATTCATTCATCCTTTCCATTCCATCACTTAGGCCTGTAACCATAAAGCTAAATGAGCACGATTCTTCACTCCATGTCTGTCAAATGAGTTTCCCATTGGGTGAGGTGACACAACCTCACAATCTGTCGTTTGTTCTTTATAATTTATGCAGAGGACCATTGAAGTTGTTATTGTTGAAGTCATTATGGCCCAACACCTTCCTGAGACACTTAATGCCGTTTTCACCTTTGTGTACACATGGTCTGAGGAATGAAAATGTACATTCTCAATGCACATTTTCACATGTAGGAAATACATTTTCTTTGTGTTTGCACTTAAATAAATAAATAAAAGAATAAATATGGAACCGAAGAGGTAGCTGACAAATCAGTGGAAACAAACAACTTCAAAGTTCCTCACAGCAAGCTGTAAAACATAAATTTAAATTAAAATAGAATACCAGAAAATCCCCACCAGATACTGCAGCCAACCTGATGCAAGACATTTCTCACCACTACTTAGCAGACGAGGGGCTGTTCTACTAGCCAGTCAGAAGACCAATTGCAGAGCTTCTTTTGTGTCATAAACCTGCCACATGAGACTGTGGCAGGGCATTACATGTACAGAATGGGGTTAGGACCAGAATTCACACTACAAATGAGAGTGCCAGTAGTAAAGCATTCATCTTAAACAAGACAACTTGCTATATGTCTATTATAGCAGGTCAAAAGATGATAAATAGACCATTTGATGGTCTACACAAGCGCCACCATAGATCCTACTCTCTATGCTCGCTTGGCACCCTCTGTATATCAGTTGGGTGAGCTTGTTTATAAGTATTCCTAACTACACTCCACTCAAAACAGCGCCAAATTAAGTGCTATGCTACAATTTAAAAAGTCCTCCTGAAATTTCACACCTTTGCTTTAGCTCCACACCATGTAATAACTCCCCTCTCTCCTGTTGACCTTATCCCCCTCTTCATTGCTTGTCCAGCAGTGCTAAGCTCAACCCCTGACATAAGATTGAGATGTAGTGCAGTGTGTACATGTTCTGTGCCACAGAGAACAGTGTGCTCCAGTGTAGGCATTCTTTTTTTTTCCCATTTTACCACTGTTGCTTTTAATCTCCCATCTCTAAGCAAGCAGAGTTTGCTGTAACTCTGAAAGACTCAGGAAGGCACAGAGGGGAAACGGAGAGACAAGTAAAGGCTGGTGACATGCCAGAGTTTGATACGATGCAAAAAAAATAAAAATAAAAGACAAAGATGTGGTGTAAAATGAAAAGTGTAAAGATTTAGTGCACTTTGACAGACAGGGACGATAAAGGACAGGGAGACAATTGAATGTTTTCGATCTCATGTTAAGTGCCTGAAGGTTTTCAAAAAGGTGAACTCCTAATTAGGTGTTTACCAAGTCAGCCATGTTGCTAAACGTATTGATTTCCACCCAGACCCATCACTTAAAATGAGCAAATAAAATTCTCTAGCAGCATAGAAATTCACTCCCTTTAATTTCAAAGCATGATGCTACAAAATTGCATTGCCAACATATTTTGCACGTTGCACACTACAACTGCATTACAAATTGGCATTAAGATTCTAAAGTATTGTTCAACAGTAGAATGATAGTGTAGTGCTAGGAAACACCTGAAGCTGAAAATTTGACCATTGAATTCCTTGAATGTGCCCCCCCCCCCCCCCAAACATGCTAAAATGCATCCACACACAAAAAAAACAAACAATAAAACATATCAGCAATTCCAATTCTAATCATTTTACCAGAAAGGTAAAGCTGTGTGTGTTTATTGAATACAGTGATTTATCTCACTGTTGGCTTTATTATTATTTTCCACACATAAGGAAAGGGCTAAGAAAACAAAATAAGAAAGAGGGAGGGGGAGGAGCCCTGTACATTTCCTCTGCACTGCCCTTTCAGCTCATCCATTCTCCATGACACTTCAGGTAATAAATCAAAGCTGAGCAAGTAGGCCCAAGTGGGAAGGGGACTTGACGTCCCCTGCTGTCCCCACTCCCCCTTTCCTTAACCTCTGATGTTGGTTCGACAAAACAATCGGACATCTGACAATATCAAAGAAACAGAAACAAGACTATGCTCATTATATTGTAGTTTCAAAGGCATTTGGCTAATAAGGTATGCTCCAGTATTTTGAAATCTCTGAGGTACCATTTTTTAAAAATGGTAAGTGAATTTTGTTGAAAGGAAAGAAATACAGCTGCTGTGAGGAGGCGTAATGTAACACATGGTTTGTACCTATACTTGTTAGGCAAGTGTGGCACAGCAGTAAATGCTGAATGTTAAAGCATAATACTGAGAACAAAGTCTGTTAATCTGTTTCTAAAATAAAAATGGCAATTAAAGCATGAGGTCAAAAAGTCCTTTGCCAAGAAAAGAAAAAAAGACCGAGCAGGTGTCTCAAGTGTAATGAGACACCAAGTGCAACTTTTAATGTTTATTCTCTGGTATCAGAACCCATGAGAAAAGTTAAGATTACATTACTGGAGGCAGCATGTGCCTTGTCGTTAGTCTGCATTGTCACAAGCACTGATGTTAACAGCTTTCTGAAAGCTTCAGAACAACAGACATTCATGAAAAGAATAGAGTGTGGGTGGGTGGTTTCCTCAATCTAATATTGTCTACACACTATACAGTCCTATATAATGTTTACTAGAATAAAAAAAAAAAAAAAAAGGAATAAATAAAAATTTACAATGCCCATGCTCAAAACCACATAACTTGTGCCTGTCTGACTGTATATCTGGTAAGGCTTAAGCTTTTGTAACATCCTGGACCATCAAAACTCGCAATTTTAATACGAGAGAGAGGTAAAATGATTAGGTAGAATATTGATGCGACAAAGGCAATTCTGATAATACGAATTCACCGTCTATGGAATTCAACTTGCTCATTCTGTTTTACTAAATCAACAACACTGTGTATTTTAATGATGTCAGGTACAGCATTTGATCTCACAAGCAGAACTCAAGCCATTTATACATCGATGAAGAGAAAAGCTGTCGAGATGACCTAAAGCATTATGGTGTTGAACGCGAAATACATGGTATACACATGTGACACCATAATGTCTACTTCCTGACTCCTGTGTCAGGATCTTAACACGCACATGTAAGCTTTGATACAAAAACAGTGAAGTATTTTTTTTTGTTATATATCACTGTATCCTGGCAGACAACACATAGATTAAATGAAAATATCATTAAGACTGTAATTTAATATAAACATATGTTACTGCTGTTTTTCTTAATGGTATCAATTCCTACTTAATGTCTTAAATATCAGTTTTGTAGTGACAACATTATGATTTGTCATGGATGCAACCACTTGCAAGCAATTCTTTCATTTCACAGTGTTGTCAACAGCGTGAACAAACATGCTTGCATTAAAACTATTAAAAGCCCCATTTCTCCTCCTCCCTCCACAGCATGCAGCCATGCACTGGAAGGGTGAAGCAGCAAATTTGCTAGCTGGCTGACTGGGAGGACAGAGAGGCCTTTCTCACCAGTCAACGGCTGTCCTTAATGAGAATAGAAAGTGATTTACTAGCTTAATGCTCCAGACCTCAGCCTGCCTGCCCGCCTTTGCTTCACGCAGCCAATCGGCACTCTTCATACAGAGAATGAAACTGAGACCAGGGAAAGAAAGAAAAAAAAGAAGATGGCAAGCCAGAGTCCAAAAACTGCAGTAATGAGACATGGATTCTCTCAGTACCTCACATCACTGATCCCCACAAAGTCTTTGTGCATCTTTGTATTTGCCATATAACAGGTTTTCTATCATACTGAGCCAATACAGTTGCCCTGAATTGATTGGGAACTGTAAAACACACAGCATCTTTTGCAATTACAGTGCACCATGTGTGGCTTATTGCAGTTAACATACATTACTGTGCCACATGCACTCTCTGCACACCTTCCAAAACACAGTCGTAAAAACAGTTGCTTGGCTCACACAGCAAAGGGGCGAAGAACATCCATCTTTCACATGACTCTGTGACATAAGTGGGGAAATATGGAGAAAGCAAGGTAAGCAAGTCCCCTTCATGCATAGCCGGCTCCTCTTACAAAGTAAATATCTTTTGTGGAGGTTGAAAGGCAAATACACTGTCCCGCCATTACTTGCTCTATGATTATCCAATCAGTGCTGCTATTCCCAAGGCCATTTTAAAGCCAGTGGCATTTACATAGGACTTGCGATGACCTGTCAAAGACCAGTGTTGTTGCCGTTTTCATTCACTTCTATCTCTGACAGAACAGCAGGTTCCCTTAAAACCTAGCCATGGCCAAATGTTGACAGTGAAGTAAACTCTAACCTAGTACTTTAATATGTTACACTTATACCACCAGCAATGCATGTGTGCCTTCAATTATAAAGTCAAGTGAGGATAAACTACCAATTTCATGCACATTTCCAGGGCCAAATTGCGTCCCTTGATTGGGGCACCATACTTAGTGTATGCATGAAATTTGAAGTCATAATCATATTGTACCACAAAATAGAAAAGCCAGACAGAAAGAGAGACAGAGTATGAAGGAGGGGGGCCAGAGGAGGAAATGGATAGTCACTTAAACATGAGTGGTACTTTGTGGTAGCCCATGTTTCATACAAAAAGCAGTGTTGTTAAGTAAAACAAGGAAAAGAGGGAATTTGTGTATTATAGTTTTACCTGGATTATGGGTTGCACATCATGCTGGCTAGATAACATTCTAGCTACCCTGACATCTAAGCAAGGGAATGGAAACAGGACAGGTGCTTAAACGCCAGGGAGTACCCGTGTTTGGGGAATGTAGCTCTTGGTTGCACACAGCCTATACCAGTGTGCATGGTCCCTATGCGCACGAAATGTGCAGCTATGTTGACAGGTTATCATCGTGGAGGGGAAACACAGTACCAAAGCAGTTCTTACCGAGTGTGAAGTAGGGGAGAGCTGTGTTGTCAAGATCATCCATTACGGAAATTCGCCCAGGTAGGTCGGTCCTAACGAATAACAGGAGTCGGGATTCCCCTCCTCCTCCTCCTCCTCCTCCTCCAGTTCCTCCTCCAGCAGCACCACCTGCTCCAGCAGCACCCCCTCCTCCTCCGACCACGTTCCCCGAGGCTCCGCCGGTGAAGCTGAACTCGTTCTCCCGGAGTACGGGCAGGGTCGAGACGGTAACCGATTTCACCTCACATGGCGTATCCGCTTCGTTCTCTTTGTCCCGATCTTCGTCGGGCGATGTTGCCCCCCTGTTTGCGTGGACGGCCAAGTTTTCTGTTAAAAAGAGCCCCACGAGAAGGACGCGGAGGTGCAGCAGCAATACCCTCGCCATCCCGCTCCTTGTGTGTGGTTCTCTCGCTTTGAGTGGGGCTCATAAGCAGTCCGTTCACTTATAGTACAGTCGCTGCAAAGGAGTCGCGTCCGTCCAGGAGGCGGCAGCACAGGTGTAGTGTGAATGACATCTTTCGGCTCCTCACACCACATCCATTTGTGTTCACGCTGTGGGGCAACAAATCACTGATACTCGGAAAAGCACGTGTCCTTCGTAAAGACAGATATGAGGTGGAGTCAGCATGATAAGTAGTAGCGATCTCTGTCACGCTGCTTTTTTGTCAAAACCATCCAAAATATTTGGCCAAGTAATAATGGGTCCATTCTGAAAGAGTAAGAATAAGAGCTAAGATGCCTTAAATCACATAGCCTACTTTGGATTTTTTTTTTTTTTTAAATCAGTGAATCAGGTGGGCTAGATCTTGGACTGTCATATAGGCTAAGCCAATACAGTAGTTAGTAGTAGGCCTAAATGAATAAACAAATGTTTTATTTAGGCCTACATATAGACTTACCTCGGTTTTACCTATCTTTGTGAGGTTCAGAGTTCATACTTGACCCTGAACACAGCAGTTAACAAAACAATATAGCCTATAGCCTATATGGGAGAGCAGGGTGATTTGAGCCTGTGGGCAAGTTGAGCCACCCCTTGTATCTGGGTAACAAAATTAGACATACACAAAATTGGTCATTTGACCACACATTTTTGAAGAATCATCCATTTCACTCACCCTGTGATGGAGAGAAGCTCATGGAACAATTGATATAAGTTCAATAAACTGTTTTTTCACCTTTCAGAGTTTTTCTTTTTAATCTCACATGTTAATGCTTTAGGAAGTTACAGTAAGAGGCGATACTGTTAGCATGATGTTACCTTTAAACTGCTGTATGACACAAGTTTGTTAAAATGGTACGGATGGGGTAATTTGAGCTAAAAGACCTGAGGGCAGTCAAGCCAGGTGTGTAATTCTACACCGCATTCTTACATTTTATCACCAAAATAATGAGACATGAATTTTAAACCAGAAGCCATCATGCCATGCTTCTATAAATGGAAGACAGACAGAGCTTTAACTCCTCTTGTGGATTTGGACAGATCAGTGGGAGAGGTACACAATGGGATGTCCATACGTCAGGTGGCAAGGGACATGAAGATCAACAGGATGACTTTTAGGGGGTACATTATGAAACATATCAAAAACCTAGCAGCAAAGAAAAAATGACATTGATGTCCCAGATAGTCATATATTTATTTTTTTAGGTCTGAAGTGATTATTCCCAGGAAAGCACTGTCACATCCTGAAAAATTTGAGTACATATTTTAGTTAGAGACCTTACTATCATGTCCTTACTTTAAAGATCCCTCAAGTAAAAACAAGCTCAACTCAATTCAGGAAAACACAATAATTCATGTTTAACACACTACAAGGTCCTTAAATAGTGATAAATAATAAACAGTGGAAAAACAGATGCGTAAGCACTACTACTAATTGCCTCCCTCATTTCATAAACAAGGCCTCTGGTCTGCAATTTACCATGCCCTAACAGACTCAGCACCAAGTGCTCAGCAAAGAGATTTTCATTCATCCATACACCTACTGTCAATTCATTCACTGTTGAAACAGATCTTTTCAAATATTAAAAGCTACGTTAAGTCTACTACTTCAACTGAATCTGCAGTTTCACCTGGAAGATTCCAGTTCAAACCAAAGACAATTCGTCCTACCTGGAAATATATCATCTCTGGTGACTGCAACCGAAATGAAATTGAGCAAATTTTTCAAAAATGATAAGGTGTTCATGAAATAAATACAATAGTTACAATATACAAATCAGTACAAAAATATAAATAAGTTACACAGATGTAAATTTAAAAAGAAAAGAAAGTTAATAAAAGTTTTTCTTCACTCAATGGTTACATTAACTAACATCATTTCTCCCTTCCTAAACCTCGGTCCAAGACCTCAGACTCAAGCTGGTATGTTGATGCAATGCAGTCACATCAATATCAACAATGGCTCATCACTAGTTGATTGTTCATATCAGCTGTTTCATATCTATATAATTTTGGAAGGGGAAAAAAGTTAAGTTTTTTGTTATCAATTTGTGTAACCTACTTACTGTTGGTTGGGATTTTTTGGATCACCCAGACTTTAGAATAAATCTGAATACTTGTTTGCCTCTGTGAGTCTTCCCATCATTACTGCATTTGACCTCTGAGGGCGAGAGAGACAATCTCCATCCTTGTGCTCTGTCCATGGTGCTGACACATCTAAACAGTGCTGAGAATGAATTGAGGAGTCTCACAACCTGAGGGAAGAAGCTGCCCTGGAGATTGGTGGTATTACAGCGGATACTTCTGTATCTCTTGCCAAACCACAGCAAGGTGATCAGGCTAGGCTGGGGTGGGTACTGTCTATTAGTATCCTTTGAGCTCTGCGTAGGCACCTCAACTCACTGATGCTTGGCAAATGGGTACCAATGATCTTCTTAATAACCTGCTGCAGAGCCCTCCTGTCCAGGGCCATACACATCCCACGGTTTACAGTCGGGATGCTTTCTATTGCTCTTCTGTAAAAGTTAATAATTTACTGTCCCAATTCCTAATTACATACAAGTTTGTCAAATCAGAATCAGCTTTTATTGCCAGGTATGTGTACACATATGAGGAATTTGACTCAGGATTGTGCATTGCTCACCATGTGCTTACTCATGCAAAAATACAAAATCACAATAATAAAAATAAAATAAAATCATACACAGACTTCAGTGTAGACAACACAAATATACACACTATGAACAAAAACAATATAGACATATTGACAAATAGTGCAGTGAGCAGAGTGCAAAGGATGCAGGAGTATGTACATGTCAGAGGTGGATGTGATAAACAGGTACATATACATGCATACATGTACACATGTACACAGTGCAATGAAGCATTGTGCAAAGGATGCTGGAATAAATAAGTATAAGTACTGTAGTATGGAAGTATGTAGTACTTTGTACTACCACTGATTTTCATAGTAGCATGTTTGTGCAATTAGTACCCCAGAAATTGATGTAGCCATCTTTAGCGTACTAACAGTAAAGGATACAAGACAGGCACCAAAAGACATCAATGGTACAGTGACTTTAGAACACAGCTGTCGATCGTACATGACAAAGAAAGAGCAAAATATTTTACCAAATATTTGATATCTTCCTGAAGCTCTCTCGCCACTGTGAACAACTTGTTTTATTTTTTTCCCAGCTGTGAGCAACTCCATCTTTTCCTTTGTGTATTGCATTGTCGGACAAGAGTGTCTATCAACACACAAAATCATACAAATACTTTTTTGTCGCTTTTCCAGTGTGAACATACTGCTTACTCCAAAGTAGCTCAGAATTAATATGGAATAGGGAAACAGCGCCAGCTTTCCTCTCCGTCTCTCTCCAAGGGGCTAAAATATTCAAACACACTCTCACTGCTTGTTTTTCTCCGTAGCGCTGAAGGATTCAGTCGCAGGGTCTGTCCCAGTAGCCACACTTGCAGTCTTGAGTACTTGGGTGCACATTCACTTGCCTCCTAGTAACTAGGCACATGCTAGTTCCTTCTGAAATACAGTAAGCGAGCCTACTTTTCCTGGATCATGAGTGCAGCCATTGCTAACACAATACAGTAATTTAAACATGTAAACTATGCTGTATGTCACTGAGAGTGATTCTCAATCATTTACCAAAGTCAGTTTTGCTGTTGAGCAGTCGACTGGACGTGCCTAACCCTCTCCCAATAAATAATATCATAAAGGACTGCATATTTACCTTTTCAAGGAGAAGTAACTAATGTTCACCCAAAGCGTTGTTGTCATAAGCTTATCTCAGAAAGGTGCCAAATCTGGCAACAGTCACTAAGTACTTCTGGGGTCCTTCCAAGTGCGATCTATTGGGTTGCTTTAAAATTTTGACTATGCTGATTTCAGCAATGTGTCATTTAGTAGTCAATCTGCTAGTAAGACACATTCACTCGCCTAGGTATGAGCTGGTAAAAAAGCCAGCAGTAAATACAATTGTTCCATGCTTACCTAAATACTGGTGTGAAGAGATTCAAAGTCACTCCCATAATTCATCATGATTTCCTACACCTTTTTTTTGGTGGTCTTGCACCAATGAACAAGTTCTCCAACTGATGCAAACATAAATAAGTTAAGGTCATCAAGTTTCTTGACATTGGCATTGGTGTGAATACAATCAATGCTCTGATGTCAAGTCTTCCCCATGTACACAATAATATAAATAAATATTGGGCAATGAAATATATGATTAGATAATGAATAATCAAACTTACTAATGACAAATGATTCTTCTTTTAAATGTATCAACAGCTCAGGGACCCCCAAAGCTATAAGAGTGTGATACAAAACTAAAAAAGCTAGTTATCTTGCCTTGTCGTTTTTTATTTTGATGATGATCCCTATGTTCTCTGTTCAGCGGAGGCAGAAGCAATTACACAGCTATTTTATTTGTGTATAAACACTATGAAATTTTGGCAGAATCTCAAATGGGGTCGCTTACTTTATTGAATTACTCCTTCAGCCTGCCCAAAAATGTGTTTCAATTTTTTTCAATTTCAATTTATTGTTGGGTTGTTGTTGTTTTTGTGAAAATAAAATAAGATTGAATAAAAAAGGCATCTGAGCTCGAACAACTGAGCCAAAATTTGCCTGCGCAATGGGGAGACCTCATTAACTAAGTGTGTCCCAGTGCGTATTTTAAATCCACCACACAATTCCAATCTGAAAATATGTCACACAAGTGGGCACTTAACTTACAAATACTGTACCGCAGGTGTAATGAAACAGTATCTCTCTCTCCATGGTTTTGAGACATTCAAACCCAGTAAGTTTCCAATATCAGTCCTGCATTACTACCTAGTACACTATTTTTGACTTTTGGCCATTTTGTTTGAGAATTGCCTGTTAAACTGTTCATTATAGGGGGCAATGTGTAGAGGCCTTTTCATATTCTATTTAATAATGTCAAGGCAAATCTAAAACATAGCTGTACAACAGCTAACATTGCACCTTTTTTATTTGTTCATATTCTGTAAGCTAACTTGAATTCAAAAGTCACACATATATTCAATGCAAAGAATATATTATCTTCTTTTTGTTTTAAAACATTCAGTGATTTAATTCATTTCACTCAGCCAAGGCCAGATCTTTGTCTTTATTTCTCTGTTTTTATTATAATTTATTTGTGACTACAAGTGCATGATACACTCTAGTATCCATGTGGTTTTCTCTAGCCACCACCAGAATCACCATCATCGGGATCAAAATGCATCAAAATTCAATGATCCATTGATTTCCATTTTCAACCTTTAACTTTTTTGTCTCCTTATATAAAATACATGGATCATTTCGTTTGACACTTGAAAATTTAATGACAGAGGGGTCAATTTACATAACAGACTTTTTGCTGATATGATATTTTTCATCATATTGACCACTTCCTGCTCTTCAAATGGGTGTTTACATTATTTGTTCCTAACACCGTGTTGAGTTAGAAGTTAATTGGTATCCTTATATCACTGTTTAAATTTCCTGGCTCCAGTGTATAATACTTTGAAAATTTAACATCAGAGTAAAACCATCTAAGTCACTGCCACATCCACTACCCCTACATCTGGACAACTTTCCCCTTTTTTATTCTGTGTTAATTTGACAATTTAGTCAGTCTGTCATACTGATTTCCTGATAGAATAGTTGGCTACAAAGATTAGCCTAAAGGGCAAATCTGACAAGCTGTGCTGTCCTAGTGAATGTGCTGACATTGTGGAGAGATCTAGTGTGGGCCCACAGAGCATATGCCGCAGTTTTGCAGACATGAACTCTTTTGCTGATAGATTTCATTGAACACTGTCTGTCTTTAATGGACAAACAGTGACAAGACATCAGATTGGATTTATTGATGCTGGTGTGTTCGGTGAGAGCTGCAAGTAGGAAAGGTATGGAAAGGAAAACTATGTTGTTATTAGCTGATGGAGAGCTTTGGTTGGTTATATGAGATTTATTGCTCAGGAAATTGCTTCGACCTGAATGCCATGGTAGGCTCTGACTCTCTCAAAATTGAATTTGATAGACAACAAGCTAACGTCCACTGCACCCAGACAGAGATGGTTAAACAGATTTCTGTGGCATAATGAGCGAAGGACCTGACCTATTCCCTCCCTGCTTCCCTCAGCCAGACTGATAGAGCGTTGTTTGATGTCAGCAAATTATTGAAAAGTATGTGTTCTGCGCTTTCCTTCGAGTTAGATGCCCATAGACACTAGACTTGGAAGCATTTCCCCCCAAAACAATTGCCAAAAGGTTCTAGCATGATAGTCGAAGAGAAGCAAATTTGGATTGAGAAAGAAAAAAACTGTTTTTTGCTTTTTGCTCCCTCGTCCATTATTAAAAAAAGAGATCATTCAGCAAGCTCCAGATCTTTAAGTGGACCAGTGCAATGGTTTTTGTAGAACACTGTGGATATACAGATCAGTCTGTGAATATGCACAAATGAGTGGGTGTGACAGCTCAATGAAATTGATGAGGCAAGGTTAAACTAGACTAAAGGTCAACAACCATGCTAGCTTGTCTGTGAGGCTGTACACTGTACACAGAAGTACTCTGAGCTAAATGCTAATGCAGGTACACTTCTTAGTTTAGCTTGTTAGCATGGTCACATTCGACATTCGCTATACATAAAGTACAACTGACTATAATGAGTATTATATCATTCGTTATTCAAGTTTTTGTATTCGTCTCCATCAAATTTTGACATTTCCATTAAAGAGTTGATGAGACTTTTCACAAAAACAACAACACAAATATAAACCTCATGGTGGCGCTACATGAAAAGTGAGGGTATCACCAAAATCAGAAGAATACATATATGGGGAACCATATATGTCTGCACTAAATGTAATGCCGATCAGTCTGATATATGTGTTGGGATATTTCAGTCAATTCATGAAGCTATACTGTATATATAACTTGAGTTGGTTTTAAGAAAAAAAGTCCTGAGAGCTGTGTTTTACTGGCAATGTTTTCCTGTGCTTTGTTAATTGATTAGCTTAAGTTATCTGGAGACTGTTCCAGTTCTGCAGGTGTAAACAAAGAGCTCCTCAATTAGAACTGGGTTACACCTGGAGGACAAACACACAACTACACACACACATGCACGCACGCACACACACACACAATACACAGCAAACACCGTCTAACAAATTGGTTTAGTGGGTGCTGAGCACACATTCCAACACATGTGTACAGCAGACTACTGATAAGTAATTTTAGTACAAAGTAGAGAAACTTCAAATCTGTTCCCCTAATTTGTTGAGTGATGTAACACATGTGGGGGTTGGACATTGACGGATTTTATGGTTCTTCAAAATGGCTTCCATCAGCACTGGGACACATTATGAAATCAAGAAAGATAAGTGTGTTGGGGATGTAATTATGAGTGTTTCAGTTTTAACTGTGGACTCCTTTCACTGAGTGAACATCTGAGGAAAAATTAGGTTGGTGAGTTTTTTTTTACAGCAGCATCAGCATTTTCTTCGCCGACATGTTTTTGTTTTTTCATTTTGTTCTTGTCCTCCATAGAGGACGTAAAACTGTTCATTTCACAAAAGCATAGACAATTCTCTGACTGAGGCAGAAAAAAGTTCAAAAACTTAGATTTAATTTTGATGAAAATGTAGAACTGTTCAACTAAATTACAAAAGCGCATTAAGATCTTAAGATATCATATAGAATTGTGCATTTCTTAAGGTCAGTGTACAAATGTCCTGTTGTCCTCAAAAAATTACTTTAAATATATAGTATATTTATCTTTTATGTTGTACTTCATTTGCTTGTCTGATGTGTTGTTTTTGTTGATAACTGATAAGGTTATTACAGTATAAAACATTAGGTGAAGTCAGGGTTGGTGTGTGGTCTGGTTTTTGTTGCAGTAGAGGCCAGCAAACAGCATGTTGTATTTATAGAATCAGGCATTTAATGTAAATATGTATGGAGTTGACATTTTTTAAGTTTCTGTCTGAACCTTCTGGCTGGAACAGCAAACATTTTTTTGTGACGACAGCAAGAGATCAGTCCCAGCCTGTATCCACTGGTATTTGAAGACTGCTGCAGTGGAACCATGGAGCTGATTCATCTCCCTGCTACATTGGAGCCACGGACTGTTGTCATTCAGGGCCATGTCCTACCTCATTGACAGGTCTGTGGCTCACTGGCAGACTCCAAGTGTTAGAAAATCTACCTCTGGATGACCCCACCCCATGCTCATATCCTCTTCCATCATCCCCATTGAGAGCTGCCAGGTCAGCTGTCACCCCTGTTTACCGTCCACATCCTGGCCCACTGATTCACCCATCCGTTAGTCCCGCTGGTGACGGACGGGGTAGGTGGGACAGTTATGCAAGGTCAGAAGTATGGTCTTACTCTGATTGCTCTGGCCTTGCTCCCTGCCATTACTTTTAGCTTTCCCCTCCTCCGTTCCCCCCAATCCATCTGTCACCCGCATTAAGAGCGGTGCAATATATTCCTCCCACCCCCAGGCATGTTTTATTCCAGCATTTAAGCTGTTGCACTTGGAGTATACTGCAGAAAGTTGTTTCGAAAGTTTAAAGAGAATTTAAATCTCTGGTTGTCATTCTCAATCAAACCATTTTTTCCCATTTTTTTAAAGTTTAATCACAGTTTGGTTGCATAGGTATTTATTAACTGAATAATTACAACTGAAAAAACGATGGAAATAAAAGTATGTTAAATTTACCTTAAATGTTGACAATGTTATATTTGTGTTAAATGCTTTGTCAAAATGAATTTTAAATTTGCTCTGGGCAATTTCTACATCGTTATCAACAATTATTAGCTGCCTCTGTATCTATGTGCCTCCTCTTCCACTATTCATGGCGATTCTGTCCGTTACTGTGCTGATACAACTTACTGCACTTGTGAAATTGTGAAGCACTAACAAGACTAAGAATGTCAACTCATTCCTGTCAGTATAGATCGAATCATTCTGTTTGCTGAACTCATCTGACACTCTTGAAAAATACAACTCTCTGATCTGCCATAATTTTCCTTAAATATTGGAGTGAAGTTTGACTACATCCTCACTTTAAAAAAGCAAGTCAAATAAGTGGTTGTTTATGTTGGCTGATGACTATTTCAAACCTTTCATGATTTTATGTTTCTCCTACTTTGACAAAACTTTTGTTCCAGAATTGAAAACTGCAGGTCTGTGTCACGTTATGTGTCTACAGTAAGATGAAGCCAGACTACAAACTAGAACAAAGAACAGAGATTGTGAAAGATCAATTCCTGCTTTCCTGAACCAGCCACAAGTGAATTTTAAGACTCTCATTATGGGGCTGGTTTTCTGGATGAAAGGTGGGCCAGCGCTGACGTGTGGAAAAGCTGAAAATTAAGTCTAATCCAAGGCCAGTTTTATTTCCATATGACAAACTAGCTCATAAAACACTTAATGTATCCCCAGCACACATTTGTGAGCTTAATTTAAAATCCTTTAACACAGCTACTATCAGTCCCTTGGTCTTGACTTAAGGCCAAATGTGATTTGTTATCAGGACTCTCTGAGTCTGGAACAACCGCTGTGAAGAACTTTCTAAGATTACGTTTAAATCACCGCTTTAAATCTCATCTTTATAAAATTTGATCCCTGCAGTATTTTTGTCTTACAGTATGATCTGTTACTGCATTATATGTATTGTTAAACATTCATCTCTTGTTCTCATGTATTAACCAAAGTTCACTTTTATTATTACTTTTATCAACATACAGATGCTTTCTATTGCTCCTCGCCAAGTTCTTGTCAGCTTTTACAGAGGAGCAATAGAAAGCATCCTGACTGGAAACATCACAAACTGGCATGGGATGTGAACGGTCCAGACCGGAGGGCTCTGCAGTGGGTGATTAAAACTGCTCAGAAGATCATTGGTACCCATCTCCCAAGCATCAGTGAAATCGGTGAGGTGCCTGCGCAGAGCCCAAAGGATACTACAGGACAGTACTCACCCCAGCCACAGCCTGTTCAACCTGCTGCCTTCTGGGAAGAGATATACACTGAAAAAAGTAAAAACACTTTTACTGAAATAGTATTAAATAGTAAACCAGAGATTTTCATGTTACATCAGCTTGCTCCTTGCTCACCAGTGTTTTGCTGTCCACCATTACCTCGCTTCGAAAGTGAACAAGGTGGAAAGACAGCTGTGGCACAGGACATGTCTTTAGACAAGGTAAGCATTCAAAATTGTATTTTAATGGTAATGACGTTAAGTGTTTTTCATTCACATTTATGGTTAGTGGCAGGATGGACAAATAGGCTAACTTACTTTACAGACAACTGTGTTTGTGCACATGTTAGCTAAAGTTAGCCAATACAAATGCAAAGTTAATTTTGTTGTTATTATTCCATTGTGATGTCAGGAAAATATAATGGTAGTGTAGTGTGATAAGGTTCGTTTGTCTCTGGTGCTTGAATAAACTAATGTTAGTTAGCTCTTTCTCCCATGCCCCACAACAGTCAATTAACATTAATGCTAGAAGAGCTGTAATTAATTTATATTTTGATCAGTTGGAACAGAGTCTGTGTGATGTTTGATAGAGCCCATGTGTGAATGGAGCCTGTTAATGTTCAGCAAAACTCCGAAAATAATCCTTTGGAGTTCATTGCTAAAGGCTGAAGAGGTGGGTGCGAGTCTGGACATGTTTCACGAGGGGGGGGGGCTGCTCTCCCCCGCTACACAAGGGGCTGCAGCAGAGCAGAGAAAAAGGTGAAAATCCACGGACACATTTTAAAGAAGTGAAATGCTCCAGACTGTAAGTGGCATTAACAACCGAAATAAAAAGAAAGAAGCCATTTATTAAAACGTATTTTGACAGATTTGGCGCTTGTTCGCCTGACTTGTCTCTCCTCCACTGCCGATATGTGTTTGTTTAACTTTACCGCATGTAGCTGTTGAGTCTGAAGCATGACCCCATTTTAAGAAACCAATGGCAATTTAACGTGTCGGTTTCATGTCTGATGAAATCACCGGGCCAGTTCGGACAACAGTTAGGCTATGTGCCCCTTTACCAGCACACTGTCTAAACAGAGAATCTGTGCAGACTGACGAAAGAGGGTGGACTAATAGATGACTAATAGTTTTGTATTAAGGAAATGTATTGAAATATAGGTGGTGAGTTCAGATAGAAGAGGAAGAATTTCATTTTCCATTGATTCATCTGTCAGTATAATATAGTATAGTACAAAATCACCAGTATGTCTAAGGTTTAATTAATAATTACAGTCTGTGGTGATTAGTATGGATAGTGCTAACTACCCAACAAAAAAATAAAATGACAAATCTCACCTTTTCCTTTGTGTTCACAGGTTTGATGTTTCTTGAAATTTTCACAATTTGGCCTTACTGTGATTATTTAATGTATGTTTAAAACACATATTTAAACATATTTATCTTGTTTTTTTAGCCTGGCTGTTGGTGAACTTTTACAAAAGTCCCTCTTATCCATCAAACTATAGCTTCCAACCAAGCTTCCTAGGAACAGCACCACAGAGATCATAATAAAGAAGGGAGGAGTAGACCTGGAATATACTCAATGTTCTTTGTATTTTAAATGCCATCAGCTTTATTTGCCAAGTATGTGTACACGTATGAAGAATTTGACTCTTGAATGTGCTCAGTGAACTTGTCAGCATTGTGGTCCATCAGGGAACATGTGTTGTCTGCACATTGGAAACATTTTCCCTTGGAAGGACAATCCAAAATGGAAGCTTTCGTATTAGCTGTGTTCCACTATACAATTATAAATAATCCAGTTTTATTGTCATGACAAAAAGGTGCCAACTGACCACATAACTATTTCTGTGCTGGTTGATATTTGCGTATTATATTTTGTATACATGCATCTTAATTATGCAGTATTTGTCACTTCAGAGCAGATGGAGCAGTGAAAGCCTGGTCATAAAATGCATATTGTATCCAAATATTTCATTGTGGAAAGTGTCCGTCTGTAGCCAGATTCTGAAATTAATGAAACATTATAAATTTAACATTATAGTGAATCTTGGTTGAAGTATTTATATTATATTTATATTAGAACGGTTTAATATTTGTTGTCACAGCTTGTGATAAAGTCAAGTTGCTATGAAAAAAATATTTGAAAGAACTGACGTAAAGTATTTGCTCGACTTTGAAAGTCATTACATTTTCTTATTACTAGACCTTGCTTTTTGGAGATTTGATTGGGAGAATTTTTTGTTTACATATTTGATATAGACACATCAGATACTGATTTCATCAAAATAACTTTGTAATAAATGTCTTCTCTTTTTCTTTTATCAGGTTGATTGGCTGGAGCTGAAACTGAGCTGAGAGATGTACCACGGCAGTGATGTCATCAAGGAAGAGGAGGATCCTCTCCAGCCACCACGTAACATTGGGATTATGAGTTGCCATCAGTTCCATATTCATGTGCCACGTTGTTTGCCCTCATTTATGGTCTAAACTTGAGCTATCTGAGTGAGGTAAACTACACCTTTGATGGACTGCAGAAAATATTCTTGGACATAGAACCCAAGAACATGATACGCAGCACACAAGTGTACATTCTGAGTGTCAAGCTCTAAATAATTGATTAATCAAAGACAGACATATAGATACAGGATATGTTTTATTCTGTTATTGCTTGTATTAAAAATATTACAGGATAATGGAAGGGGCCATTGTTGACTTAAATAAGAGAGAAACAGACTTTAATTCAAAACTAGCCTTTATGATTTTCTCTTAACAGCTGATTCTGTGGTGTAAATATTGTGGCACTTAAAATGTAAATGTCAAATTTTACAATGGCAGCAATAGTAATGGTAATGTTTGTCTTAAACTGACTTATGCACTGACTTTTGTGTTGATGTGTAAAACACATACCACCTAGTCTAACTGGCAGC
>NC_060162.1:12545190-12606830 GCF_021292245.1 Micropterus dolomieu | reverse complement strand
CGGACACATTTTAAAGAAGTGAAATGCTCCAGACTGTAAGTGGCATTAACAACCGAAATAAAAAGAAAGAAGCCATTTATTAAAACGTATTTTGACAGATTTGGCGCTTGTTCGCCTGACTTGTCTCTCCTCCACTGCCGATATGTGTTTGTTTAACTTTACCGCATGTAGCTGTTGAGTCTGAAGCATGACCCCATTTTAAGAAACCAATGGCAATTTAACGTGTCGGTTTCATGTCTGATGAAATCACCGGGCCAGTTCGGACAACAGTTAGGCTATGTGCCCCTTTACCAGCACACTGTCTAAACAGAGAATCTGTGCAGACTGACGAAAGAGGGTGGACTAATAGATGACTAATAGTTTTGTATTAAGGAAATGTATTGAAATATAGGTGGTGAGTTCAGATAGAAGAGGAAGAATTTCATTTTCCATTGATTCATCTGTCAGTATAATATAGTATAGTACAAAATCACCAGTATGTCTAAGGTTTAATTAATAATTACAGTCTGTGGTGATTAGTATGGATAGTGCTAACTACCCAACAAAAAAATAAAATGACAAATCTCACCTTTTCCTTTGTGTTCACAGGTTTGATGTTTCTTGAAATTTTCACAATTTGGCCTTACTGTGATTATTTAATGTATGTTTAAAACACATATTTAAACATATTTATCTTGTTTTTTTAGCCTGGCTGTTGGTGAACTTTTACAAAAGTCCCTCTTATCCATCAAACTATAGCTTCCAACCAAGCTTCCTAGGAACAGCACCACAGAGATCATAATAAAGAAGGGAGGAGTAGACCTGGAATATACTCAATGTTCTTTGTATTTTAAATGCCATCAGCTTTATTTGCCAAGTATGTGTACACGTATGAAGAATTTGACTCTTGAATGTGCTCAGTGAACTTGTCAGCATTGTGGTCCATCAGGGAACATGTGTTGTCTGCACATTGGAAACATTTTCCCTTGGAAGGACAATCCAAAATGGAAGCTTTCGTATTAGCTGTGTTCCACTATACAATTATAAATAATCCAGTTTTATTGTCATGACAAAAAGGTGCCAACTGACCACATAACTATTTCTGTGCTGGTTGATATTTGCGTATTATATTTTGTATACATGCATCTTAATTATGCAGTATTTGTCACTTCAGAGCAGATGGAGCAGTGAAAGCCTGGTCATAAAATGCATATTGTATCCAAATATTTCATTGTGGAAAGTGTCCGTCTGTAGCCAGATTCTGAAATTAATGAAACATTATAAATTTAACATTATAGTGAATCTTGGTTGAAGTATTTATATTATATTTATATTAGAACGGTTTAATATTTGTTGTCACAGCTTGTGATAAAGTCAAGTTGCTATGAAAAAAATATTTGAAAGAACTGACGTAAAGTATTTGCTCGACTTTGAAAGTCATTACATTTTCTTATTACTAGACCTTGCTTTTTGGAGATTTGATTGGGAGAATTTTTTGTTTACATATTTGATATAGACACATCAGATACTGATTTCATCAAAATAACTTTGTAATAAATGTCTTCTCTTTTTCTTTTATCAGGTTGATTGGCTGGAGCTGAAACTGAGCTGAGAGATGTACCACGGCAGTGATGTCATCAAGGAAGAGGAGGATCCTCTCCAGCCACCACGTAACATTGGGATTATGAGTTGCCATCAGTTCCATATTCATGTGCCACGTTGTTTGCCCTCATTTATGGTCTAAACTTGAGCTATCTGAGTGAGGTAAACTACACCTTTGATGGACTGCAGAAAATATTCTTGGACATAGAACCCAAGAACATGATACGCAGCACACAAGTGTACATTCTGAGTGTCAAGCTCTAAATAATTGATTAATCAAAGACAGACATATAGATACAGGATATGTTTTATTCTGTTATTGCTTGTATTAAAAATATTACAGGATAATGGAAGGGGCCATTGTTGACTTAAATAAGAGAGAAACAGACTTTAATTCAAAACTAGCCTTTATGATTTTCTCTTAACAGCTGATTCTGTGGTGTAAATATTGTGGCACTTAAAATGTAAATGTCAAATTTTACAATGGCAGCAATAGTAATGGTAATGTTTGTCTTAAACTGACTTATGCACTGACTTTTGTGTTGATGTGTAAAACACATACCACCTAGTCTAACTGGCAGCAACATTCATTTTACACTTTATTTATTTTTATGGTGCTTATTTTATTTTTTTCAGTAATGGTGATGCATAGTTTTAAAAAAGATAACATCATCACCATAAACATTAAGGCTGTTTGAAGAGAATATTCATGTCTTTTTTTTAAAGGAACTCAACTTAATTAAGCATTCACTGACAAAATGTTTTTGGTTTTATCGTAACTGAAGTAATGCAAATTTAGCTTTTATTTATGGTGAAAGTTGCAACAAAGCAAAATAAATTATTATATTGACCTATATTAAGTAAAGTTTTGTCATGTGACTAAAGAAAATAGATTGATTATGGTATAATTAAAAAAATATGTAGTTTATATTGAATTAGAAATTTAAGTTGGGTAAATTTGATTAAATTGCTTGTAACAAATCACAGCACTTTAATTAGTTTAGTCCAGAGTAAAAATTATACGTGGATGTTATAGTAAAAAGTAGGTTATGCCAGAATAAAAATTTATGTTGTACCAAAGTATGGTATGTTAAACAATATTTTTACTTTATGTGAATGTATTTTTTTTTCTTGAGTAGAAGTAATATTTTGATTGAAATTAAATTAAAATTTAAAGTTTCAACCAATTTAAAAAATATAGTTTGAGAAAAAGTAAGAAATTTAGCTGTAACTAATCACAGTAATTTTTTTAGGTTGGTTCAAAGTATAATTTTTATATATAATATATATATAATAAAGTTTCTGCTGCCACACCACCAGACTGCAGAGGTTGGTTCAAAGTATAATTTTTATATATAATATATATATAATAAAGTTTCTGCTGCCACACCACCAGACTCCTCAAGCAATCAGACTCTTAAAGTCTAATTCATCCTGAGCACTGCTCCACTGATGATAGTTTATTTCTGTTTACCATTTTTCACAATTGATTCTTTATCAATGTATATTGTCTGCCATGTAGCAGAAGGGAGTTACAAAACTCATTTTCACTCTATAACTTGTTATATTGTGACAATAACCTATCTACCTACCTACCTACTACACCAGTGTGACTTAATAACAAACTTAACATTAATTAGAATTTTTTGCAGTCAGTGTACAGAACAACAGAAGAATATAATAATATTGATCTTTTTAAATCTGATAACTTCACAAGGCGTACTTTTGAGCAATTGAAAGAAAAAATGGTCAGAACAGGTCGTTTGCCAATGAGTCCCAAAACGGCTGTTGGAAAGTACCAGCAAGGGGCATACCAGACCATAAGTACATTATGTAAGTCAAGTTAAACACGTTGTGAAGTGTTGCGTGTTGGTTAGGTTTGGCAACAAAATTACTTGTTTAGGTTTAAGAAAGTGTTCGGCCCGGGTTAGGGCTAAAATAAGTATGTTATGTTTCGTAAGTCAAGCGACGCAAGTAACGTGACATGACGTGGCTGGTCCCTTCCAAATACGTACCATTAAACTTAAAATTGACTTTTGGTTCCACACGGGACACAAACCCTGGACTCCTGGATAAAAGCATGTTTGTTTGACACAACCATCCACCCAGACCACCTCCACGTAAATATGTGTCGTAACGAGCTGCTTGCACACACGACAAATATAACCTTTTTTCAGGTGAGGACCGACTGTTAAAAACAGAATGCTACAGTAAATGTCAATAAAAAAAATGCCGTTTAAGGAGCATGTACCAAAGACTGCTGTTTTATTTAAATGATTAGAGAAGAATACACATCACCACGCTATCATTTCATATTGGATAGTTAACCTTTCTGTTACAAATATTCCCAAGAGAGAGAGAAAGTGTAAACAGTTAAAATGATTACCCAGCTGCAGAAGCACATCCCCAAAGGGCCAAATTTCACTGCAAACTGAGCACAACAATTAACAATAGATACCATATTGCTTATCTTCAGTGTCCAGATCAGCTTATGTAACTGGTACTCTTGACCTGATACAGAAACAAAGTTCTGTACATGATTTCATAAACAGAGGGAGAGAGGAAGGACCTGAGTTACTAATGTTGCAGCAGAGATTGTTAGAGCTCTACTGTATCTCTTTCATCTGGTCACGGTGCACTCTGGTATCTACTCCAATGCCCCAGGCTCATCAGCAAGACCCCAGACCTAATTTGCAGTTCCTGACATGACCCTCCCACACATTGACTGCTATAAAATCTGTGCCTTCAAACTAATTAGATGGACACAGAAAACAATTAGAGCAACTGATAATTAACGCTGTGACTAAATATGTGCCTGGAAGTTGTTTTATGTGTATTTTTTTTTTGGATCACAGCTTCAGTGGAACATGTCTAAGTATATGGTATAAGTAGAGGAGAATATCTGCATTTCAGTAATGCATTTTTACATTAAGCCTTAGCTTTGAATTAGTTCAAGGAGTTAGCCCACTCTTTTTACTCTAAAGCATAGTTGTGATGATTTTAAGATGTCAAAACACTGCTCTGTTTTTGGATGATAACATTGGGAGTTTAATTTGTGCATAATTATGATTTTTTTCACCCTTACTTTATATTGGATTGTGAGCTTATGATGGAGTGATAAGTTATAGTTTGATTCATTATCTTCTCATGAGCCTCTTTGAGAGAACAAACAAGGCAACATCTGCATTACAAATGTGTCCCCTCAGACACAGAGAGCATTCATACATAAAGATACTTAAGATGCCAAACATACAAGGTTGCCGCAAACCTGTTTAATAGTCAAGAACAAACTCCAAGTAGAATATCAGATAAGATTAACAAACACTAAAAAGACAACGGGTTTGTACTAATGAATAAAAATTTCCACTAAATCCAATGGTGAAGCCTTTGTCCATTATAAGTAACACTTATTCATATGTTATGCTTATTAAAAGTAAGTGTTTGAATAATAACTAATATTCCTACATATTAATGAAGTTTAATAGATGTTCTAGAAAAATTAGAGCAAGAATATTACAATATGAGTTTGTGTACAATATATGCAAGCACAATTTGCATACAAACCCAAATATATCACATTTGATAGAGATTTTGGTAGTCCTCTGCTTGAGCACTGCATAATGTCTGGCTGTTTTTGAACAAAGGTTGAGAGCCTGCAAAATAGGCTATAACTGCAATACAGAAAAACTATGCTTTAAGTTAGGTCAGTTTTAACTTTACAATATATATTGTACATCCCAGTTGCTTTTAATATTCTTGATTAGCGCACACATACTAAAACCTTAAACAAACTATGTACAGTATGTGCATAGCACACTGAGTTTATTTAAATACATGTAGGCGTACTTTCTCTTTTGTAGATACCTGAAGACATTCTTTAACACGTCAAAAGTGAGACCACATCAAGCCTTGATCAGGTGGCTGTAAATCTACTAAACCCCCCAGTGTGTGTGTGGTGGGGGGGGGGGGCTGCACAATCATCACCGTAATAATGAATTAATATTTTGTAGGCAATACATGATTCTGCACCATTAACTGTACTAAACAGTAGCTCCTAATAGCACTGCTTTCATATCACTGGCCGCGACAACTGACACATGGAGCTATACAGGACCTACAGGCATGTAAAAGTGACCAGCCACCAGATTGAAACTGTCTATCCAGGTGGATTTTCTCCTCAAAACAACACTAGATGAGTCATCTGGATTAAACACTTGATGTGCTGCTAGCTACAGTGGTTCCAAATATCCAGCCATGTCACCACAAACGTAATTATAAAAACAATTGAGTAATAAACAAATGAAATTAGTAGGAGACAGGATTGAAATATCTTCGTGCATTTTTTTTAACTTAAAACGTGAGGGACAACAAGAACAGAAAAATGAGTGCCCCACTGTTTGCTTACTGGCAAAATTTGCTAATTTAATTTTGCCTTCCATTTTATATTGCGGAAATGCCAAATGTCATCCATAAGGGTGAGTTACACTGTATAGTAATAGCATCGTCAGCTTAAATCTTTCAGCAATATCATATAAAATGGTTGTATTCCAAGCACCCTTATGCCATGCGGATTTTAAAGGTGACCTAAAACATAGAAACAAGTTCTTTCGGGATGCTTTCTGTACACTCTCAAAACACACACTTGCCTGTTGTTGAATTGGACATGATGTGACTCTGAGATGTAAAATAATAGTTTAAAAGTGTGATACAGAGGTAAAAAAATACCTTTTATCCTTGGCTTTAGTGCTATATTAGTATTCATTTTGAAATATTATGTTTTCTCAGTGGGAAGCTGGTGAGGGGTCCTTGTTGCTGCAATAGCAACTCTTACCGATTGATCAAGGCAGTGTGGAGGGGGATGAGAAGAGACAATGTGAACCTTCACTCAGTACCCCTTGTGAGATGAAATAGCAGCTGCTAAATGTATGTGTATTAGAGGAGACAATTTATTGTGTACACACGCACCAGATCAATGTAGGGAGTAAGCAGTAACAAGGGCTAATAGATAGGGAGCAGCACATTCAAATTTGGGATAAAATGGGACTGAATGAATACAAACAAGCAAAAACTAATAAATAAAAACAAACGCAAAGTTGCTAAACAAAACGAAACAGAAAAACATAACGCAACAATTCATCAGAAGAGTGCTATGCTTGGCTAAATGCTGTGCAAAGCCTCAAACCCTGTTCACCCAGACGGAAATAGGTAAATTCCTCCCAGAGAGGATAAAATAATTACTAAAAAAAGGTTTGTCATGTTTTTGGATGGTTATACAAGATGGTCCCAACATCATTCTGAGTATGTAACTGAGGTACTCTTTCCTGTTTAATCTGTCTACCAGCAGCAGCAGCAGCAGCAGTTAGATATAATGATGATGGGTCAACATAAAAGTTGCCTGCCTCCTGCAATCACAGTGTATATACAGTATATCCATGCCCATGAAATTACAATCTACTGTTAAGCCTTCTTCTTCTTTTTGAATTGTGTGGAATCCACATCAGGGAGGCAATGATTAGCCCCAATGATTTGCCTACACTCACCCACCTGGAAGCTGGAGTTAATGTGGTGACTGTGTAATTGCACCTGTTTTGTAGATGCAAGGATATTAATGTGAACCAGTATTATAATAAGTATGTAGACAAGGTCAGTGACCAGCTGCAACAACAAAAAGTGTGTGACTACAAAGTGGATAAGTGTGGATTCAGCATGCATATTATGTGGCTGCATCAGTGAGGATTTAAAGGTTTTCTCACGTGCAACCAACAGGGGGCAATGTTGTTCTGTGATTGAACCGATCACTTTGAGACGCCAGTGCTGAAAATATCTATGGAGCATATACAGTGGGAAGGTTGACAAAAGAAGAAAATATAGCAAAACAAATGAATAAAACCACCAGAGGAGATAAGTCTTGGCCAGAGCCAAATGACTTCAGGCAGCTTCATTTAAACCGCTAAATCTGATTTTATGCCGAAATTGTTCAATAATTAGGGAATACAGTGAGGCTATCGTAAATGTCAGAGCAAATAAATCAGCACAAGCTATCAGACCCAGGTACAGCAACACATAATACCATGCAAGTCATTCGAAGGAGCACTTTCCTGTGTTTCCACTGACCTCTCTAGAAATTCCATCTACAACAAATCTGTTTACTGGAGGGAAACAACATGTTTCTCTTAGCTATTTGTGCATGTATGTATGCATATGTGTCTGTATGATACATGTTGCTGCAGGTATACAACACCAAAGCCAGAGGCCTTGCAACCACCAGTGCAAATGACTTCATTTGTCAAACACATTTGATATTTTGCCAAACACATTAGAGAGACATCACATTCACTTTAGATGTATGTCTGAATAGAGATCCTAATAGAGAGCACTTGTTGTTCGCCTTTTCTGCCTTCTTTTACCACATATTATTCCACCAAGATCAACATGCCGTTGCGATTAGAACAGATTAGTGGTAGCTCGCAAAAGCTGAAGGTGAAACATTCACACAGAAGCTAACTTTGTGCTGGTGCAACAATGACACCCCTTATCTTATGAAAGTGGAGACGCTCTGAATAAAACATGAGGTCATCCTTTTTTTTATAGCCTCTACAATATCTCATACATGGCTAGAATATCTAACAATCAAAGAGTCAAGAGATAGGTTCAGAGGGGAGTGACTCTCTTTTGAAGTTGTGTCTTCCTAGCCAATTCTGAATTTCTTTGAAAAGACTAAGGGAATATTGGACTACAGCATGTTCGTCCCCAAGTGGAATGTCTCTGTTTCTACTGTATTTATCTATTTACTTAATAGAAAGTTGACTTCTTCTGTATTCAGCTATGAGTAGGGGAGTTTGTGAGGGGTGATTTGCACATCAATACTCTCTCTGAGTGGCTATAGAACAATATACTTGTCCTCATTAAAAGCCAGCTGATGTACGTGATGGAATTAACTTTTTATCCCTAAGTGTTGTGATTGATGTTGCGCTAATATCAGTAATACAGATTTTGGTTGTAGAGTTCTGGATTTGTGTGTTACCTGTGGTATGTACCTAAAGTCAGTGAAGTGTGTTAAGGTGGCTGATGCGCATCCCATGTTCCACAGGTTTTTGTGTTTAACACGGCATTAGTTTTGTGCAGAATTCTTTCTCTGCTCTCTAACTTTAACTTTCTGCATCAGGGGTCTTAAGCTTGATGGTACACTACAATGGTCGGGGCTCTTGAGTAAGGGTCACAAAAGTCTATCTGTGACCCATATGATGCTATTTCATGGTTTTCATACACAATTAACAACTGGAGTGTAACAGAACATTGGCTGAGCTTTATACTAGCTCGGGAAAAGCTCAACAGGTGACAGAAATCTCTTATTAAACTCACAGATGAATTAACACGTGACTCAGACAGGGTGAAACACAAGGTCTCAAATGCGAATGGAATTCTATGAATGGAACCAAGGGTGCGGGATAGAAAAGTAGTTTTTCATGCCAAAAGAAGTGAAAGATCGATATAGTACAGTTCAAATCAAGAGCTCTCTTGGTAGGAGATTGTGTCCAAAGAGTGTTGTCCTTGGAATACCAAGAAGGGTGAATATGGAGGTTCAGGTTGCAGAGAGTGTGTTCATGGGGTTGAGGGCAGGGAGAGGCAACAGCAGGAGCTCAGTGCATACAGAGGCATTCACAATGGGTCATAGTGAGGAGTATTTTGCGGATGGGATTTGTGAAGTGCAGTAGAGTAGGAAATGAGGCTACGAATGTGTTGTTTTTCCAATATTGTGGGATAGATAGATTAGAAAAGAAAATTTTGGTTGAAAAATCAGCACTGCATAATTTTATAATTTAATTATATGTTTACATGCATCCCAGTTTCTCTATAATTACGTTCAAATTGGACAATTCTGCAACACATGATTTACATCCAGTGTTAACTGGACCAGAGGTATCTAATATGAACATTCTTTCTGGTGATTACTTAGTGACATCTGGTGCAAATAGAGCTGAAGCATAGCATGTAACTACATATACCTGTAGTTATCAGATACTGAATTTCACTTCATGTTAAAGTCCCTTATGATATGGTTTTGAAACAATCTGATAAACAATCTGATAAGACACACCTTTGGAGTAGTACCCTTCCACTGAAAAGATGCCACAAATGAAGTAGGCAGTCTGTAACTTCACATAAAAACCAGTGCAAAAAGGAACAAGACACAAACCAGGGTACAAATGATACATATTGGACAATATGAGCAACTCACCATGTCTAAGGTAAGTAAAAGGTCAGGAAACAATGCATTAATCATTTCAGAATTTTACTGCAGACTGCTTGGACCTCTCTGTGGACATTTTGGAAAGTATAAGCCTATTACCTAACAGCCTAAACTGCCTTTGAGTTGAAATGTTACGCTGCAAACTGGTGATCTGAGTATCCAGGCATGTTCAACCAGGCCAAGTAGCAGCACAAAGACTATGATACAATATTAAATGTATCACCTTGCAGACATGGAAAGAGTTTCTCAAGGATATAGTATCTTGATTTTATGTTTTGATTTTATTTGCTATGTTAGCGGTGCAACTCTAGGGATGGCAATGCTGGTATGGCTGTGCACCACTTTGGTCCAGGCTGAAATATCTATAACTATTGAATGGATTGCCATGAAATGTACTGATGTTTATCTTCCCCTCAGGGTGAATTGCAATAACTTTGGTCATCCCCTGATGTTTTATCTATGGTCAAAATGTAAACTTGTCCAAAACCTTTACTTGTGACCAAATGCTGTCAATGCAGTGAAATTCCCGTCATGCCTCAACGGTCGGCTACTTTGTTTTTAGATCTTAGGAGTAAATGTTAGCATGCAAACATGCTAAATTAAGATGGT
Organism: Micropterus dolomieu; assembly: GCF_021292245.1. Classification (NCBI taxonomy): domain Eukaryota; kingdom Metazoa; phylum Chordata; class Actinopteri; order Centrarchiformes; family Centrarchidae; genus Micropterus; species Micropterus dolomieu. Next base: position 12,596,389 of record NC_060162.1, on the reverse strand, counting down.
GGACATGGTAAACAGTATACCTGCTAAACTTCAGCATGTTAACATTGTCACTGTGAACATGTTTGCAAGCTGAAGTTAGCATTTAACTCAAAGCATCAATCTGCCAAGTCACAGAGATGCTCAGTTATTGTGTTTTGTGTAATGCATTCTCCTTCCCTTCTTCTCAAACGTTAACCACCAGCTTTCTTCAACTGAAGATACCGTTTGAAAATGATTTGATTTCTCTCCTGTCATCACAGCCTGAAAATGCAAGTGACAAGTGCCATTTCACTGGACGATTTCCACATATGGCTCATTTCCTGATTGTGTTTTTCTTGTATACAAGATAAACAAGGTAGCTGACAACACAACACCGTGAGCGGGGCTCTGAGTTGGTGGAGATCTGATCTAAAGTCATGTTCCCTTTAAGTAACAAACTGAGCTCAGTTTGATACAAGAATCCATTTTATTGAGCGTTGACATTCAGATTTATGAGGTTGTACTGTGTTAAAAGCCCTACGATAGTAAAACAACACAATCCTGATGACACCACTGGTTCTCTCCAGGTGTTCACAGACCCCATGCAAAGGAAAGGCATAATTTTTACGGCAGAAATGCAAATTACAGGGTATCCAAAGGTCTTCACAAGCTGTTAGAAGCCACTGGCCTGATATCATTAAGTTTAACCCCCCTAACTTTTTTGGAAGCTGAAATTACGCATGACTTTTTCTGAGAGCAGGAATGTCTGTGAGAGATTTACCTCATTCGAGTACATCAGCACATGGCAACCTATGGTGTCAGCTGTTTATTGTCTAGCAGCAGTCAGCCATCTTGCTGTCCTTGCTGTTTTATTTCTTCCCAGGGTAAAATGCTGATGTTTGTTCCTTCCTATGCCTTAGAAGCTTAGGATTTAGTAGTAAGAATCTGCAATTCAAATGCAATTATTGCCTTTCCTCTCTCTGTCACTGGCAACTCCATTAGCCAATTAAATTTGCAGTATCTTTTTTTATTGAAATTACTTGCAAGTGAGGGACAAAATGTCAGTGGTTCCCAGTGATTTCATTTTCAAAACATAATTGGACATGAACACAAGTGTGTGAGTGCTGTTCGGGGCACAGGGTAAAAATTCGAAACTTGAAACCCTTGAAAAAATCTACAGCACAACTCTTTTTTCTTTTCTTTTTTTTAATAAACCCCATGTAAATAACCCTAACCCAACAAAGACAGGTCCAATTGCGTTTTGAAAGCTATTTAACATTGTGAATACAAAAAAAATCCAAATGACCATAAGTGTGGCTGCTTCTTTGACCTCTTGATAGAGCGTCAGATTTATATTAGTACTTATGATGTACTAGACCAGGCTCAGTGTCTCAGCCACAGCACTTACAGTATACGTGTATTGATCCAAATGCACCTTTGTTTCACACAGCATGAATCCAGAGCAGCGTCAGATAATAACCCTTTCCATCTCTGTCAAAAGGCATGATGACTTAACCTTGCTGCACCGAGTACTGCCAGCAAACATTTAGCCTGGAGAGAGATTGAGAGGAAAGTGTATTTATGTGTGTGTGTGTGTGTGTGTGTGTGTGTGTGTGTGTGTGTGTGTGTGTGTGTGTGTGTGTGTGTGTGTGTGTTTAGTGTGGGGCTAGATAGCTGAAAGAGTGACTGTAAATTATGAGCAAGTGTCTTGCAGTGAGAAACAGAAAATCAGAGAACAGGTCCTCACTCAACTAGCAGCTATTGATCCAGGTTCAACAGGCCATCCGAAAGACAATTGATCTGATTCACATCTCCTTCTTTTCATCACAAGATGCAGTGGGCAGTCACACATAGCAAAAAAGGGTTATCTTATCAAGACATTTAGTCTTATATTCCACCTATAAGATGCTTTTTAAAAATCTGTCAATATCTCAAAACAGAGTAGAGCAGAGCAAGAAAATGACAGCTGAGGACTTGAGGTACGGTCTATTCAACTGCCAAAAGCACTGGCTAGATGTTGTAGCCACTGTGAAAATGATTCAAACTGCAGTGAATTCCTTTGCCACTAGAAGCTGGCTTAAAGACGGGTGTTTATGTTGTGGTGGCCACTTGCACATCCCACTGTGGTATCACAAAGCCCCCGCTTTATAGCCTAAATCTGGATTTTCTGGCTCCAGTAACAACAAAAATGGTAGCAGGTTATACATTCAAAGCTTAATGCATCCTTTCAGACATGTTTTTTTTTTTTTTGCTGTCTATGGGGTTACTGTGAATGCAGTTAACCATGTGAGAGTGCCAAGTCACCCATTTCAAATACATGGTTGGCGTGAAAAAGATCTCAATGAAGAGAACAATTTCTATTTTCCCATACGTGAATGCCAATTCCAATCAGACTTACACCACTTTCTGTTATTATAGTAAGGGGCCTGGTAATCTGAGAAGCAATTTGTTAGACTTGGAGGAACAGACCTATTTAATTTGGTTTAAAAGAGCACAAGGGCCGGTGGATGAAAACATAGCTGATAGCCCTAAGGAACTATTTTTAGTGTTGTATGTAATTGAAGATAAAGACACCCAGAACGGAACATGTGTCCCTCAATCTTGGAACAAACAAATACCATCATATCACTCTTATGTATTGGACCAAAAGCAAAAAACATATTTTAATTGGTGGCTTGTCTTCAGAGGTTAAAAACAAATGTAGAGTAGATGGATTGAGTGACTTAGTGTTGCACTATAATATCTAAGATATATGGAATTACTGGAATAATATCATTTTTTAAGTTATATAAATTGACACTGTGTACATAAATATATTAAGTATCACGATCTCTGCTAGCCAGCGTAAAGCACCCATTTGAGGAAATCATGGGATAGTTAGGTGAAGTCCACATATTTGGAATTTCTTTAGGCTAGAAGTTTGAAACTTGATTTTTCATCATTGCCTCAGGTTTCCCTTATTGCAGGCCTTGTCCATATCAAGGCTGGGATTAGTTCTGGCAGAGTGGTGCATGGCATCAGCTGATTCAGAATCGCCACAATGCATCCAGACAAATTATATTCAAGCAAAACAATTACTCTCTGTTTATAATTTGATCTGCTCTCGTTCTTCGAACATTATGCTATTCCTGCTGTTTATGTTGTTTACTCCTACCAACTGTATGTTTTTAGTTGTGATTATTGATTTCTAACACCAGATGTGAAGACTTTCTAGAGATGCAGTTTTTTCCCTTTCAATTACAATATGTCTATACAGCTTCAAAAAGGACATATTTTGTTTGTACTGTACGCCTTGGCGCAGCTTCCAACATGGTATGACTTTAAGGCGTTAATATCCAGCCTTCAAACATTGCAAATTCCTCAGTACGAATGCAGGCAGGGAGATGATTGCATCTGTTTAAGTCATTTATTACCACAGTGCACACAGACAGAGAAATTCACCTCTGAATTTAGTTCAGTCATGTTCATGATATGTGTCAGAGGGAAAAGATTCCCACATGGTGGTTCTACCCTTGTTCTTCAGAGTTTCAAACTCACTTAAAAAATGTGAGGGTTTTTTTGTATACATCAAGTGAAAAATATGTTTGTAATGTATAATGTATGTAGGGGTTCAGTGTTACAGTAAATATGCTTTCTGTGCTCTTTAATAAGTGAAGGGAAGTTAAGTGATACCTCATGCATCGTCGTATGATTACTTCATAGCCTTTCCACTAATAGCTAAATGAATAAAGTGCATATCATCCACTAAACACTAAACCCAGCAATCAAACCAAAAACAGAAATTTAGCCATGTTAACTTTGTGGCCTTTGAAGTTATTTTATTGACGTTGTTACCAATATTGGCCATTTGCATATCTGATGCATTCTGACTTTCCAATGTGTTTGGGTTTCTGTACTGTCATCATTGTCTCTTCACCTAAAGATCAGAGAACACCGTAATAGCAATAGCCACCAAAGGCTCAGTGTAATTCTGTAGTATTTTATTGGACTCGCTGTACGTCCAACTTTTATAATGCCATTTGTTATAACATTAACAGCTGTAAATACTGGAGAGTCCTTTTATGTCCAGGATCGATGCAAGTGGTTCTTGTTCTATCATTAATCATGGATGGTACCTTTTATGAACCAATCTCACTTTATTCATAAAGGATAACTGTATGGCTCCATTAAGGTGTCACGCTATTTATCTTCCTTATAACCTGCCCATGGCATTACAAAGCGTCTTGGCTTGCTACACTCTCTCTCTCACGTCCCAAGTCCATTTGTCCCTTTGCCCTCTTTCACATATAAAATAACTGTAAATACATGGAGGCACTAACAAGGGGGCAGTTTACTGGCGATAACAAGAAGGCTGTAAAAGGGAAAATTGCACATTTGTTGAAAGATAAGGGGGTTGTAAGTATAGTAAGGCAATAAAGTTTTATAATCTATGGGAAAATGATTAAAAAATGTGCAAAATTTAAATGTATAAAAGTAACATCTTTTGATCTCACTCAAGCTTTTCTGGAAATGCATATTTTTGCTTTAGGTTTGAAAGCCACATTGGATGTTAAATTCATATTATAAGGGTGGTGTGGCAATGGTCAGCAATAGAGGATTAAATATGCAGCAAATCCTATCTTCAGTATCTAAGGCAACTGTCTTAATACAACCCTCGAAACAACCCTGGACCAGTTAGGTTATAAAATATACAGTATGTGATTTATTACATCTGAGCCTATGCCAAGAGCTAGCAGGGGAAAGCATGTTTTATGAATGTCCAGCACGGAGTATTTGATGAACTGGTGGGTCACTGTTTGATCCTTGGCAAAGGCTGGACCTAATATCATCAGAGCATGTTGGCAGAGCCCTAAAGGAACCACCTCTGTCTCAGCTTAAAGAGACTCATTCTGGTCATTATTAAAAAAAAAAAATGAAAGCATTGATTTCACCCAATCTAAAGTCGGCGACGTATTTGAACTTACGCATTTTTTCTGAGCCTACGTTTATAGGTCTCTCCATAGAAGCCTTATGAAAGGGATAAAAATAATCAGATCGGAAATAGTGGCATGTTTTCCTTTTTTTGTGAACAATTTTTTATTTGGTTTCATATTAACAGACAGAAAAGGGGGAAAAAATATATAAATAGTGATATGTTTTCCAAATGAATTTGTCTATAGCCGGATTTACCTTGAACTTCTTTTTAGTATTTATTATTGAAGAAAATATTCAATAGTTGCACAGAAGAGAGCACTGTGTTCACTATATTCGGTGTTACAGCACTTGAATTCAACTGTTTCACATTTCTATTCAATTAACAGAGACAGTGTAGGAACAAAGGATATTTTTTTGCTGTGTGTAAGGTGAAAACAAATACAGTATCTGTTACTTTTTCTTGATCTGTTACGGCATTTTGTGTATACTGCATTTGTGGTGTGGTTCTCTAAACTGCGTCTGCTGGATATCCCTCCATCAAAACATGAGGCAAGACTGTTGTCAGAGTAGAGCGAGCTGAAATGGAGCCAAAGTATTCCCATAATCTATGTCTACTGTAGTACAACCGAGAGGCTAACACTTCTCAGATCATCTGTAAAGTAATCCCTTTTGGTTTGGATAAATCTATCATGAGGTACTTTAATTATCAGAATTGTACATTTGCTGTGGAAGTGTTTCTGAATAATCTTATTCTACATTTTATCTATCTAAATGATCATAAAATTTTCCATTAAAAAGTTTTTCTGGCTGGCTCACAACTGAAGTGTTATTTTACTAATGTGTATCAATTTATATTAATATTCTAAATTTGTTTCCACGCAGACAGAGAGGTGCAACTGTTTCTCCAAAGAAAAGGGAAAAGCCATTGATGCTGTTTTGAAGGCTTTGCTTATTTAAGGAAGAAATATGTTGTAAAATCATGATCATTGATATTTACTATATACAAGCACTTACTTGTACTAGCAGTCACAAGTCTAGCAATGCAATGAAATAGCTACCATTCCATATTGGTTTATAAAGAAACATGGCTTTTTATTAAATAATTTAGCAGCATGGCTCTGTGCTTTTTTTTCATCATGGCTGCTAATGTATCTACATCTTGAATATGTCTATCTGGTCAGAGGAGGGTGGGAGCATATGTATAGAGAAGACTATATAATACCACAATTCATGTTTCACATGCTTGAAATGTATTATAGAGCGGAGTCTGAAGGGCATGATAATTGTCCATGTGTGTCTAGAGAGGGCTTTTCAACACATCTTGAATGTCTTTAATAAGAAAAGTGACAGTAATAAAAGCGTCTCTGGTCAGCTTTACATGTCTGAGAAAAATCCCTGCTGAAGATGTGCCATGAAGTGCATTTAGTTGAACTCTTAGGCTGGTAGAAATGCTACATGCTTTAACTAATAAACTGAGGTAACTAATAAATCAAGGTACATAAGCTGTTTGTACATAATTACACAATGCATGCCTCATATTAGAAGCTTAAAATGCAATACACATAATATTCCTGCTGCTGTGTAAGGCTACTGGTATTAAAGTAACTAAAACCAACAGGAATTAAATTATTCTTCAAGCACATGTGAACATATAAAAATAAATAACCCAAATATCTATTAACTGCTCTAAAATCTTGACAAGACGAAAATAATGCATATCAAAGTGAAGTAGAGAACAAGGGTACATATATTGTTTTCAAACATTTCTCTATAATAACTTGTCATTTATATATATATATATATATATATATATATATATATATATAAAAATGACATATATATATATATATATATATATATATATACATATTTATTTGTAGTTGTAGTATATTCTATGCACACACCACAAATCTGCGAGCCTCCCTATTGTTAAGCACGCTATTAATAGTGCCACACTTCTGAAGGTTAAAGTGAACGCTTCAGCCATTCAGCAAACACAGTATTTTTTTTGCAGCATTACATCAAGTGAAAACTGTATACAGTATGTCAAAGACGCAAAATGGAATGAGACTTTCTTGTGACAAAGACATGACAAGTTCAATCAATGAATCTTTTCATCAATAGCCATGTGTCTTTTTGAAGTGGGAAGCTGAACTAAGCTGAGCAATAAAAAAACGTCTAACTGCTCGCTCATTATAGATGAGTCTAGATGACTGCATCATCGAAAGGCAATCTGAAATACATATATCTAAAACAAATCAAAACCGGCTGTTACAAAGGGAGATTTGAATAGCAATTATATATCTTATATTGCTTAAGTACTCTCTTATCTCCAGGATTAAGACTTGAAAGGATGGATTAGCTTCTTTTGTTTTTCAGTCTGACTGGGCCATTTGATGTGAAGTTTTGTGTTTACATTCACATGCAGGCCCCCAAATTTCATATTTGGATGCAAAATCTTCCACTGGGGCAAGACAGGTCAGCGACAGGAAGCAGGTCTTAACACAAGTACAAGATAATTGGGACAGGAACAGGGAACCAGAAAAAATGTAGGCAGAATGGCTAGACCATAATAGCGCCAAGGTAACGCTAAGCATTTGGCAAAGAACAATGGCTTCAGTCAGGATTATATACTATGAGGTGGTGAGAAAATTGGGAGAAGGTGTACACTTTGGTATGGAAGTCAGGTGATTGGGCAGATGGGAACACAATGAAGACATCTGAGTTCTTAATTGTGAGAGGCTGTAAGGCCACGAAAGGGGATAGTGGGACAGCGCCGCACTTTGCAACATGTCACGTTACGTTATCTTGCCTATGCCAAAACTATTGTGTTTTTGTGACTTTTTCTTTTAAAATTCTCACTTCTTTCATGCCCAAGGGACTGAAGGGACTGACTGTCTCATTTAAACGTATTTCAGGCTCTAAATTGATTATTATTATTTGAATTTTACCTGGAAACAATAGTTGCTTTTCAAATAATCAGTTTAATTATTTTTAATCAAAACAGCATCATACACTTACATGTAAACTTTTTATTGTAGTTGCCTCTTCCATGTTTGTTTACCTTTTTTTTAAATGCCAGCTTACCCTGGTAACTCTGTGTTTAACGTTACACGGATATGAACAAAGGTTACGATATGGTAACCCTAGTTCTATAAGCACAGGCGTAGCCCTCTAATGGACTCTATGGGTACTACACATAGCCGACCAATAGCATGTTGCTACTGATACGTGTGTGACATATAAATAGCAGTGTCCCTACTGCCTCAACATCCAACCACCTCTTCAGCAGACAGCGTCCGAGCGGCAGGGCTCATCGGTAGAGGGCTCCACCTGTACTTATAGAACTAGGGTTACCATATTGTAACCTTCGTTCTATCTCACACAGGCTCCGCCCTCTACTGGACTCTATGGGTACAGTAGGTGGAGCCCGATGACTGTCCGCCCTAGCCGCGACAAGCCAAAGTCCACTGCGCCAACCTGGTCGGCCACAGGCCGGCCAAAGCCCCAACCACCACATCACCTAGTGACAGAATGGTGGGACACCCCTGAGAAGGTCGATGGACCGATAGGGGCTTGGCCTGACCATTAACACCTGGACTGCCCTGACTTCTCACTGGAACGTCAAGCACTGCCATTGTATGTTACCCCTCTACACCCAGTAGTCACCAGATCCTCACTTTTCAGATCCTAGGTCGCACTTGTGAGCAGGATCCCGAGTAGGAGCCCGACATATCCAAGAGATAGAAACACACAAACGGGCACAGAACGTGCCAAGATGCTATTGTGCAGATCTCTTCAACACCCACAATGCTGAAAAAGGGTCGTAGACACTTCCACACTTCCGAGTGGAATGTGCACGCACCGCTAAGGGGGGGTCTGTTCCTGCCCGTGTACAGGCTTGGGAGATTCACTCACAAAGCCAGTTGACCAGGCTCTTCTTGGACAGGGTTTTACTGACTGCACTATCACTGAAACAGATGAACAACTGACCAGTGCATCGAATGGGGGCTGTGTGCTCTACATAGGACGTTAGCATAGCACACATGGACACAACAGTTGCGCTCTCACCTCCCTGCACCCTAAGTGGGGTAGGGGGGTAGAAAGCATCCAGATTTATTGTCCTGGACCTGAACATGCTCCTTATGTTCTTAAGAACAAAGGAGGTGTGTCGTCTCAATCCGGCTGCACTGTGGACACCAAGAACCAGCATGCAGCTGGGGTGAACCGACAGGCACACAGCTCACTCACCTTCTTAGCAGAGGTGAGAGCAAGGCGCAGGGCTGTTCAAGAGATAGCATTTTCAATGAGGACTGCTCCAGGGGCTCATAAGGTGCAGATATTAGAGCCACCAACACAAGCAGCAAGTCCTACTGAAGCTCCGAGAGACACGACACCGGTCGCTGTCTTCTCACACCCTGCAGAAAGCGTATCACGAGGGGGTGGGTGAAGACTGTTCTGTCACCAAACCCCCTGTGACAGGAGAGATAGCTGCAGCGCGACAGCCCCTTATCCATCAGACCTTGCAGGAACGAGAAAACGGATCCCACCGAACAGGTAGGCAGATCCGTCTCCCTCTCAATGCATCAACGCTGAAAGCCCAATCACTTAGCTTTACAGCAAGACGTGGTGGAGACTGCCCGCCGCTTGGTTGGTCTGTACGACCTCAGCGGATAGACCAGCCTGAGTCTGTCTCTCCCCTCTTTTAGGACCTGGAGAGGCTGGTCCAACACCAGCATTGTGCATATGAAGCTTCACCCTTGTGACAGAGCCCCCCAGACCAGAGGGCTCTGTCACTTCTACCAGAATGACGAACGATCATTCCCACCTCACCTAACTGGAGGGATGAGATGGGGTGAAAAACAGCAGCCCTTGTGGCAATGCGTGTGTAACGCGTCCATCCCCAAGGGTGGCCTGTCCTGTGGCTGAATTGAGAACCACAGTGGGCAGTGGGTGTTGGCAAACAGATCCACCTCCGCTCTCCCGAAGCGAGCTCAGATCTGCTGAACAACACGCACTAGGGCCAGTTGCTCCCTGGTGTCTTTGAACGCACCACAGCTTACTGTTCTGTGGTGTCCTTGAATACCCCACGGTCTGTTGATCTGTGGTGTCCTTGAACGCACCACAGCTCGCTGCTCCAATGACGGCACAACGTCAATGTGAGCGCGTCGTCAGTGGAGCAGTCAATATCAACACAGCTGCCAAGTGAAGCCGAGTCAGGATAGGGCATCCTCCTCTCCACTGCAGCAAGAATGAGGCGCTGTTCATTGTGATAAAGTGCCATGGGCCGCACCGCTGGAAGTGACGTGTTGTCTGGTTGCGTCTCTCCGGCTATATCTGACCTAGATTGGCATTAGCTCGGCTCGTGCTGTCGCAGCTAGTCAGCTGAACGCTGCGCTGGTTGGGTTGAGCATATGTTGACAATGCGGTTGCGTTTTAGGAACATACACACACTGTCAGTGAGCTAGCAGTGTTCCTGTGGACACTGTCGTGAGCGCACGGGGAACGCAGAGTTAGCTCACATTGTTGCATTGTGTCACCTTCATGGCAGCAGCCCTTCATTCGGGAGACACTCAAGTCCTGTGAGTTGGGGTGTCCAGATAACTGCAAAATTTAAATATTGCGATATTGGCCAACCCAAATGCAGATGATGGCAAGTAACTGCAACAACCACAATGTTAATACTTTCTTGCTTTACACTCCAGTGCATGTTAAATGAATAAATTAGCGCTTAAAAAATTTCCACAAGTGTAACAAGGGCCATAATGGTTCAAGGATGGACTGCAATGGGCTGTCCCGACTTCAAACTTGGAAGCTCAAAGTGTTGCCGTGTTATATGTTGTTTTACTGTTTATTAAGTAGGTTAGCTAACTCTGCATTAGCATATTGTGGGGCTAATGTGGCTAGCAGGCTCAGCGATGTTGGATTAATGTAACATTGTTAGTTGTTAAAGATATATGTAAGCCCAACCTGCTCCGCACAGGTGTGTGCGCGTGTATGTGTGTGCGCGTTGCTGCGTTGTGTAAATTTTGTTCGTAGACATGTAATGACCTGATGGTCTGCATCAGGCGCTGTGTGTTTTTCTCCGACTGACGGTCTAGGACCTTACAGACTGTAAACATATCATCACAAGATGCAGAGAAGCTGTGGCTTTGACAAGCAGCTTCATTCAGAGAAAGAGGTCCGGTCATGCTTTTGAGGAGTTTTACAAAGAAGTTGTGGAAGACTTGCAAGACCTCACAGACGCCCAGTGTTGCCTAGGCAACAGAAACACGATGCTAAACTGGATCCAGGAAGAGAGCCTGCACACACATTCCAGAACCCAGTGGATCATACTTTGAAGTTCTGGATCTACTTGGTGGTGAATTGGAGCGGCGTTTTGAACAAAGAGACTTGCAGCTGCTCTGGAGCACATGGCTGTGTCTGCAGCTGAAAGGGTGACGGTCCCTTTCCCGAGCGATTTTGACATTGAAACTCTCTGTGCACAGCTGGATATTTTGCCAGACGTGATTCGGACTTCTGGGATTGATGGAAGTCCAACAATAGCCTCAGTAGAATCGGCAATGAATGCCACTCCTGTGGCAAAAAATCTACTGCCAGAGGTGCACAAGCTGTTGAAGTTATTGTACTCCATCCCTGTGTCCACTGCCAGTGCTGAGAGGTGTTTCGTATCAAGACATATCTGAGATCAACAGTGACCCACAGAAGACTAAATAGCTTGATGTGTGCCCACAAACACTGGGATGTTTTGACCATAATGAATACTTTAAGGATAGCCAAGGACTTCATCCAGCATAATGACAGACGGAGACACTTCCTCGGGAATATTTAGAGCAGGGATACTATTTTTATTCTGTTAATAATAGCTGTAATATAATGATTGCAAGTGGAAATAAATCCGGGGTGTGTGTGCTTGAATGTCAGAACAAAAGAAAAATAAATATTTGTTAGCCGACTTTTAATTATAACGTCTATGGCAGCCACTTTTATTATGCTCAGTGACCACAGCCTATGAGAAAGCAATACATTCTGGTGTCTAAAAATGGATTAGTACAGGTAATGTACCCCATGTGGGGGTACATGGATGTTTCTTTTGGGAAAGGGGTGGAAATGTAAGACTTCATATATTTCAGGTAACTCACAAAAAAATATATTGACAATGTTTACACAGTTAACTGTTTACATTTTTGTGTTACACAGTTGTTATTTAACATAATTTAAATCTTTACATTTGCATCTTTAAAATAGTTAATATTTATATACAATCTACCTCTGCGATTTCCTCACATTTACCTTTAGCTAACTCCTTCAAGCTTCATTTTGTTTTGTTCATTGACATGAGAGTTGTTGTGAAGCTGATGAATTGTGAAGTATAGTAAAGTGCTGATTGAAAAAGTTATCCATCTCCATCCTGCTATTTCTTTTGTTTCTTTTTCATGAAGGGTGATCCAATCACCAACCACCGAAGGGACCTTTTACGAAGTTAAGATACAACATCACAGTGCCTTTAAATGTATGTATGTCCATGTAACTCCCATTGTCACAGAATTCAGTGGAACATGCTACATTTGACTGCAGATACACACATTTGCTATCTAACTAATTTTACACCTTGTCAAGAAAGCACCTACAACACCATCACAAACATGTTCCACATGAGTATAAAGAGGTCCATGTCAGGATTCAAAAGTGTATCATTAAAACATATTCATCATGACAGTTTCCCCCTGTTTTTATATCTTTTCCCACTATCTTTGAGCACTTAGCACTTTTTTTCATTAAGTCCTCCAATCAGTTCTATCCAGTTCTGAGTGGGCCATGATAGTGACGGAGGTTAAGTAAGCTCCTGAACTAAGATTATCAAGCAGTGCTCTTTTGTGTCTATCAGTGCATCTTTGGTGACTCTCTAGCTTCAGGTTATTATATTACCGACCTCTTTCACCTGATTAAGGTTTTATCTCCAGCCACAGCTGTTCCAAAGATTATACACTATTCTGTGACATTATTTGAGCCATGGGAGCCACGTCTCCCAGCTGCCTGAAAAATAACTACCACTCTGTATGTGTGTAGACTGGTAAATCAGCCTACAAGCTTTTAGCACGCGAGTGTGTGTGTGTGTGTGTGTGTGTGTGTGTGACCACGCATTTGTATAAAGTCAGAATATAATCTAATATGTGAATTAAATGTATAACCAGAAACATATTTCAAAGGACAGACTTCGCTATGTGTACAAAGCTTTGTTCTTATGCTACGTTTGTTGCCAGCCCTGTGAATTGAGGATCTCTAAATCCCTGATGCCAGTGGTCAGCTCTGACTCCCTGTCTGTGAATCTAAGGAGCTTAAAGGCTCTGAAGCTCTATAATTATTTTAAAGGTTTATCTAGTGTGATTTGTGTTGACATCTTCAATTAAGTGTAAGCATCGGTGTATTCCAAGGAAAGAACACACATTTATTTACATTGTAAATTTCCCCTGAAATATGTTGTTTCCTAAGCTACAAGATAAATGAAGGTTTGAGCTTGTTAAACTGTTACAAAGGCAGTAAATCTTACACAGTGCAAACTGTGTACATTCAGCCGTCATGCAGCAAATCTACTTTCAATTTGAATGTCAAGCAGGATGTTTGCAAGATTCTTGTCAGAAAAGCCTGGGCTCTCATGGAAACAATTTAGACACAGCAAAGAAAAAACATACAAACTGAAAATGAATGCTGCAAGGGTCTCCTAGAATTCATACATATCTTATGGATGAATTGAATGTTTAATGTTCTGCACTTTCATTGTAAAAGATGCAAATAAAGAGTTTACATAAACTGTCTAGGTATGTCAAGACATGGGACATAAAAAATTTACACTTTGTACGTTGCTAAGATGTGCCCTTGGGATTATAATATTGTATATATCGGTAAAAAATGAAAGTGTGCCTGTCCATTCCTTGTTTTAAAATTGATGTGTTGACTTATGTATTGAACTTTGTATGTAAATCTTGCATAGATTAGTCCAAAGCTCTGTAAAAGAAATGTGACAATTCAGGTGCCCTGCTTCCTAAATTGCTGAGGTTGGTACAATTTTTTAGGAAGTGTTGTAGACTGTGATGGCTGTCAGCACAAAAGAGTGACTAAAACACTCCAGTTCCACCTTTCGAAGAGGCCCAAGCTGCTCAAAGGTGTATCAGCTCATTATAGAGGGAGAGAGAGTTGATATCCAAGACAGAATTGAGTTTAGACCCTACTCTACCCTCTATAATTGCCTCCAGGGTATCTATACTCAGCTTCACAACAGCAACTTTTTTAGTACTTCACAACTTTGTGTGCTCTCAATTATGTCTTTGCCTTACAATAAAGGAGTCATCAGAAAACCAGCGTTGAGACTGAGATATATAAGGTGACGGTGCAGATCTCTGGGCTTGTCCTCATGTTATCCTGCACCTTGCTGAAAACATCGCCCCTCTATAAAACAAACTGTAACCTTTGAGGAAGTCTGTAACTGTAGAAAACCAAGCTGTTGTCCCCCTGCATCACTATGAACTTATCCCCAAGCAGCAGAAGCTTGATGCGTTTAAAGCAAAATCAAAGAAACGGATTCTCACCACACAGAATAAGCCCTGTGAAGTAGTTATATAATTGCCTATCTGGGACAGTTAAGCAAATTTAAAGGCCCCACATTATGCTCATTTTCAAGTTCATACTTTTGAGTGTGTACTAGAAAATGTTTACATGTTTAATATTCAACAAATATTATTTTTCTCATACTGTCCATTGCTTCAGCACCCTCTGTCTGAAAACTCTGTTTTAGCTCCTGTCTCTTTGAGCCCTCCCTCCTTAAAAGCCCACTTTCTTCTGATTGGCCAAATTCTGGAAGCCTGCAGAGGGGCAGGAACTAGCTGGCTCTGTGCTGAATGGAAGTGTGGAGATAGATCTGGCTATGAAACTGGATCCTCTTTTATAGGTGGGAAAAATTCTTGTTTTCCCTCTGATATCCTCCGGCTGCTCTGCCTCAACTTTATGTGATTTACTGAGTGTCCTAATGGACAGATAGCTTTATTTGTTGTTAGCTGTTACTTTAGCAGTGAACTACTGCTAACGGTAGCTGCCGCTAGCTAGTTAGCTCAGTTAGCTATACAGTTAGCCGTCCCATTAGCTGACTCTGCCCAGCCTAGAAGTTTGGTCCTCTGTGGGTGTTTTGGTGTTTACACATCTAACGTTAATACAGGAGCTTTGGACAGCTGGGAGCGCCCAGGTCGGGTAGAATTAACCAATAACTGCAGCTACAGTAAGCAGTAGACAGCAGTTACTGTTAGCAACAAGTAAAGCTATCTGTGCATCGTGAGACCTCGTAAATCACAGAGTTTAGGCAGGGCAACCTGTGGACAGAGAGAAAACCAGAAAATATTTCTTTCCTTTATAACCATGAAAGCACTTTCTGTAAGACATACTGAACAACCTCCAGCTCTAGCTCAGCGACCGCTTGGTATTGTTTTGGAAAAAAAAGGTTGGACTGTGGGTGTATGATTAAGAGCTGTGTATTCAGTACGTGTTCAATGGGTGGGGCCATGTGCGCTGAAGGGCTGGAGGAGGTCCTGTGCTGTACAGATCCCTCCATGACATCGTAAAGGAAGTTAAATTCAAATGCTGTCTTTGCACACACATTAACTGAAATACTGAGCTGGAGAAAAAGAGCGAGGATAGTTTTTTCTCATAGTCAGGGTTTCTTGAGACACACTAGGGACACATTTACAAGGTACAAGGTACAAAGTAATTTATGTTGAAAAGACATTAAAAAGTGCATTTTGCATAATATGGGACCTTTAAGGGGGGCAATAGAGCATAGATTTCTTTCTAAAGTGACAATAGTGGAGGCTCAAATGTAGCAATGGTGCTAGAAATTATCTCCTGGCTTGAAACTGAAAACTCATCTGTTTGAAACCTCCGCAATTTGTGTCTCACCCAGGTGGCTTTAATTGACAGGGTAGACAAATGCATGAGTTACATCTTGGGACAAACAAGTTTGTTTTTCAAAATAAAAATATTAAGATCATTGGTCAAATGGTGCATTGCTTAGCTTCATCAGAATATGGTGATATTAAATTGTTATTTTGTCCTGCCACGTCTTAAAATCAATGACCCAATGTCTCAGTCTGTACAATTACTTGATGGTGTTTACTCTTTCCGACAGCTGCAATGTGATGTGACGCCACTATCGCTGAGACCTCTAGGTGGTAGCAGAGGTCTACTCAGATCCTCTCAGTCATATCTCTGCTGATGGAAGCTCTACTGCACCACATCACAGTGAAAAGGCTTCATGACCACAGAGAGCAGCAACAGCAGTGCATAGACAAAGGGATGAAAGGAAGGAAAAAAGGTGACAAGGCCCTTGATTTAAGCAGATATACAGTGGGCTAAGGCGTGTCTTTCTTTCAGCCTCTTTCTTCCAGTCTTTACCTCCTCTTCCTCATTCTCTTTTACTCTCCTCTCTCTTTCCCTCTTTCATTGTTATCACCTAGTAACCATGCACTGTTTTAGAAAGTCATCCCCTTTTAATGCCCTTATCAAAGAGGTGTGCATTGAATGCACTTTTGCTGAGGCCATTTGGGGAAACACTACGGTGCAATGTACCGGGTGTTCTGAAGGTGTGGCCTTCCTATCAGTATCACTTTTTAAAAATAGACTGTTGGCTTCCTGCTGGGCAAAAACCATTAAACAAATGACTTTTGAGCCCCAAGCTGACTTTGAAAAACATTTTGGGTTACAGTGTATACACTATTAGTGCAAAGAACACAGTCACTTTGTTTTATCTTTCGTCTTTTCCCTCCTCTAGGCTGTACTTGTATCTGGGTTACCATTGGCATGAGGGTGTTTGGGCTGCGCACATAATGTATGATTTTTATGTTTTCCTGTGTGTGTGAGTACTTTATGGAGGAAAGGTTGTTGTTGTTGTTGTTGTTGTTGTTGTTGTTGTTGTTGTTGTTGTTGTTGTTGTTGTTGTTGTTGTTGTTGTTGTTGTTGTTGTTGTTGTTGTTGTTGTTGTTGTTGTTGTTGTTGTTGTTGTGGACCATCCATAGTTTCCAGTCCAAACCTCTTTTGGATCATTACCTTAGACTGACTCTGCCAAACTCTTTTAGAAATATAAATGCTAGTGTAGGTTTACATCCTCTATCAACAGTAGCATCAAAAAAGTACTGTATATTCATATTGAACACTGCAGTTGTTAAATTAAAATATTAAGTAATAAATGTAATATTTGTAGTAAAAGGAGGAAATAAGTTACAAGAAAGATTTTTTTCATCAGTGGAATGGTGGATTCCATGTGTACACACACACACACACACACACACACACACACACACACACACACACACACACACACACACACACACACACACACACACACAAATACTCTTCACTTATGTAAAGAGGAAGAGAAAACATAATATGAACACATTTTCTTCTCATACATAATGCCTCTCTGCTTGTCAAGCCAAATTTGTAACTTGTTTCATCTTGAAAATATCACTGAATCCAAGTAATCAGGAGACTGACAGAATAAACACAACCAAATTTATTTATATAAGCGCTATGCATTTCAAAGACTTTTCATGGTAGCAAACAGTAGTGAAAGGCAGCATCAGCACAAACAAACGCTGACGCTTTAATGGATAATAAATGGCACTAGATGTAATTGGTAGACAGAAAACACACCCTATTACTTCCATCTTAGTTCATATGCCACTGTTTAAAGGGGGACAAATACATGTATTAATTATTAACAGCTCCAGACATGAGAACATTTAATATTCGCTTACTTTTAAACATATGACAAAAGCTAACCAGTGTTATATTAACATTTTTATGTCCTAAATGCCTGAAGCTGAGGTTACGCACAAACCCATTTTTACCCATTATCATCAGTATTTTCCTTCTGAACAGCAAATGAGCTTTGATTACATTTCAGCCTTAACGTTTCACAGTGAAAAACAGAGAGGATCAGAGAGACACCCGTAAGACTACAGGACAAATTATCTAGTGAGTTACTTGTAGAAGCGTGTGGAGTTTACATAGTCAAGGAACAATAGCTCCTCTCTCATCAGAAATGTACTTCTCTTACTGCGGAAGACACGCTGAGTGTCTGTGTTCTTGTGCCAGCAGCATTATGTGCAAGACCAGGTGATAATTTACGCTTCATAGGACCTACAGCTTTTCCATTATGCTATGGGTTCAAAAAGTTCAGGGTGGCATATTGCAGTGCAAATTGCAGGCAAAAGCATGACAGAAGTGAGTGGAATCAATTATAGTGAGTATGACACACATCAAAGAATGAAGGAAGTAAGCTACCTTGATTAAAAGAAGTCATGTGTCGGATGACAGCTCGCATTCTTCGAAGACAAGCTCCAGGACATTTATAAGTTATTTCTCACTCTTTCTTTTCGGTTAATCTTTCTAAGAAGAGATAGGTTGGTACTGTAGTTATAAGGTAATAGGAATTGGAGGCAAGTTAATTAAGTGTTACAGCAGTGGGAAAGGACATTAGTGAGACAAACCCTTTTGAATAAATCCCTTGTGGTTATCATGTCTTGTTTCATGGATGTACAACATGATAGTAAGGGGAAGTCTACCAAGTTACTGGAGGGAGATGATGCTTCTTGGTTAAATTCAGTTCAGTTGAATAATTCAACTTTATTGTATCTGTTCATTTACATTTTACAACAAGCTATGAAAAGTGGACCTGCATGCTCTCAGCATATTGCAAATTCTGATCATGTGAAGACTATGAGATCCAAATCACAAAGAGTCCTAAGGCTAAAACTAACATGGTAGCTCCGCTTAAGTCTTGAGAAGTTGCACTGTAAATCCAGCTAAACTGAGGCTTTTTAAAGACCCCTCTCTCTCTCTCTCTCTCTCGCCTGCCATTCACCAGTCTTGTGCAGAGTTTTGTGTGCATGCCGTGCTGCTGACAGCTGCATGCACGTCGGGGTTCCGGCTGTTTAAAAATGATAAAATATTCTTTGTGTGGTTCATCAACGATGATGAATTATCCGAAAGTCCCGCGAGGTTCGGGGTGAAGCTGTGCCTACACATGCGCACTGACGACCCAGGGTTAGGGTTACAATTTTGGATTTATTTTCGCACATTTATTGTAAGCTTTATTCTTTTTACGTGTTTATTTACAGCATTACAAGTTGAAATGTGTATTGTAATAGGCTGTATATTAATTTATTGGGAGAAAACTGGTAGTTCTATGTGAAATCAGACGTTGAGCACCCCCATATCGCCAAAATGGCATGACCCTTGTTTCACTGCGAAGCTGTGAGATTGACAGTCGAATCAGGCTCTGCCCATCGAACATTGAATCTTCGACAATTCAGGGTCAGCCCTACTACTATATGTATTACTACTGTATTCTTAAGTAAAATTTTGAGGTGCTCGGGTATTTCCATACCTCTAAACTATACTAGAGTTTGGAGCCAAATATTGTACTTTTCATGCCACTACATTTATCTTGACAGCTTTGGTTACAAAATACTTTGCAGATTCCTAATATTTATACAAAATATAATCAACTAATAAATTACAATGTGTTGTTATGGATTAAGCCACCTTTGAATGTATTTTGATGCTAGCACACATGTACTTAATTTTGAGTACTTCTTCCACCACTGAAGACTAGTGTCTTCGACCATGCTAGACACTCTCATAGGCTCAGGCACAGTAGTGATTTGATCTAAATACTAACATCTGCATGCTAACATGCTTAAAGGTTCAATGTGTAAGTTTTAGTGACATCTAGTGGTGAGGGCTGCGAATTGCACCCCCACTCCCCTATCCAAGCGAGTAGTATAGCTACAGCATCCCAGACATCACAAAGATGTCATTTATGCGATAGCTGAGAGTTTCCAGTCAAGAAATCAGGTTTCTTTAGATAGATATAAAGAAATTACATTTACTTAATTATTCAGTAAAACCACATGTTTTTTGAATATTATTGTTGTAACAGCCACATCAAGAAATGAAATGCTACTGTTAGGTTTTCATAAGACTGAGGACCGGGGTGCGGATACAGAACACTCAAGGCCAGTTAAAGTAAAGAGTTTATTTACAGAAAACTGAGGAACTAGTAGTACAGAGTGGTAGTAGGTGAGATGTGAGCAGGGGCAGGCCGTGCTGGGCAGTGGCAAACAGCTCTCCTAAAGATCCTCCAAGCAGGACTAAAACACACCGGATTCGGTAACTTGAAAAAGGAGAAAAAACAAAAGATTGTTAATCCGGGTTCAGGCAGAGAACACACTAGAAACAAACTAAGTGCTCAAGTAACAAAGCTGGCCTGAAGTACTCAACCATGCAATGGCTAGGAATAATCTGGCAATGAGTCTCAGGGAGCCCCACATCTTAAGGCCAGGTGTAGATGAGGATTGTCAACAGGTGTGTAGCCTCACCGGATGATCAGCTTCATGCCAAGTGAAAGACACACCCACACACACGCCCACAGAACACCACAGGAAAAATAAGGAAGAAACCCCCAAGTGTCACAGGACCAACTGTGACAACTACATGATGTCTCATACTCCTCTAATACAGTATTTTACAAGAAGGGAGGGTTGGCTCATCTGGACTAACATACCAAAGTAATTGAAGAACATCTCAAACACTATCACATCTAGTGCATCAAGTATGACCACTGACAGATAACAGGACAATGTAAGCCTCACTGTTTCTGCACCACAGTCCATTATAAACCACATAATACATGAAGTTTACAAAGGCATTGTCAGGTGAGAATCAAGGCTCCTCTCACTTTGCATAATTACATAAGGATGCAAATCTTACCAAAATGTCTTTTTTAATTTTTTAAATTACAACAGAAACACAAAGTAGTACTGACAGACATAATTTCAGCTTGTGGTAAAATGGTGCAACATTTTTACAAATAAAACATTTGTGTGCACAGTGGTAAAGCAATATCCAAAAAACACATTTTTTAAAATGCAAATTCGGATAGTATTCATTATTGGTCACTTGATTGACACACGATCTTATTATATATCACCATTAGCAGTAAAAAGAAATACATGTTTTCCACCAGGGCAGTAAAATTTGAAGTTTAGCTGCTGATCTGAGCTTCCCTGCTGTTACCGTATTATTGCCAATAATATTCATCATCTGTCTCACGAAGGTAAGGTCACATTTCTGTCCACATTGCAAAGCCATAAACACAGCACTGTAGAATAACTACATGAAATTACAATCCAACTACATATTTTTTTCTGCCAGCACAGTAAAGGTTTAGCTGTCTGATCTGAGCTTCCAGTTGTAAGCAACCCTTTTATTGCCAACTAGTTATCAGCTTATTGTCTCAAAGCCAAAACAGAGCGCTGGAGAAAGAGTGAAATTAATCCAACTACATATTTTACACCACAAGCCAAAGACAGCGCTGGAGAATAAACCAATCCAACTAACCTTACATGATTTTTCTACCAGGGCAGTAAAAGTTTAGCGGGCTGATGCTTCCATGCTCTAAGCTAACATTACGGTTTTACTGACAATTGTTTTATTGCCAATTAATGTTACTGATCAGCTGATTGTCTCGCTTACTTAGCCAAAGCCAACCCACAGTCTGGAGAATAAGTAGGTGACATGAAATTAATGCAACTACATATTTCACACCACTGACGGGGTAAACACCTCACGTCTCTCGGTGATTATGGCCAACTTCAAGCTAAAGCTATCAAACAGCTTTCATTTGCATCGCTAAAGTCTGACAAACTTAATTACCTGTCCAGCAGAAAACAGACAACTTCAGCACTGCTTTGAAAACATCTGTCCCACATTATAGCCTTCCATCTGGGAACATCCGTGATTTCTGCCGTCTGCTGTTTGTATCTGTCCGGACTCCTCTGGCTTCACGGTATTAAGATCCACAGGCTGTCGGCTCTCCTGCTAAATAACACATGTGCTCGTTAATTTGTCCAAATGTCACTTCTCTTCTTATTTCTAATAAACCAGAAGACTACTCAGAGACTATATATTATTATTATTATTCCCTCTTCTTCTTCTATGTATGTATTTAATGTAGTGACGGGATTCTACACTGCCAGAATTATACAAGCGGGAGAAGAACTCCATGATAACGAAACATGCTCTGTAGTGCTGTTTGTGCGTTGTCGGCTATGGTAGAAACATGATGACAAAATACAGCGACCTCCACAGAAGTGGGTGCCCGTGGTTATGTAGATAAAAATGTCTCATTCTAAGGTAATAAAAACATAATGGTACATTATGTAAGGTCTTTATACACCACTGAAAACATAGTTATGGATATTATATTGCATTTCTGTCAATAGATCCTCAGAAATATAACACACTGAACCTTTAAAAATAACAATGCTCACAAGATAATGTTTATAAAGTAATACTTAACATGTTCTCCTTCTTAGATTAGAATTTGAATTAGAATTCCTGGTTAGAATGCTAGAAGTACAGCATGGGATAATGGGAATGTCAGTGATGAGGGCAGCTGTAGCTCAGGAGGTGCAGGGTGGGCAGTTCAAACCCCAAATCCTCCTGTCCACATGTCAAAGTGTCCTTGGGCAAGACACTGAACCGCAAATTGCTTCCAATGGTCAGGACAGCACAGTGCATGGGATCTTGCTGCCATTGATTTGTGAATGTATGTGTGTGTAAATGGGGGAAAGAGAGGCAAATTATAAAGCGCTTTGGATAAAAGCGTTGTATAAATGCAGCTATTTACCAATTAATCCAATGTACAATGTGCCATCTGACTTCATGACAGCTAGAAGATCACGAAAATGATTATTAATTCTGAGGTTGACATAAATGTGTGTACAAAATGTCATGCAATCTGTTCAGTATTTAGTGAGATATTTCACACCAAACCACAATATTCTACCTCGTGGTAATGCTAGATTGGAAATCTAGAAATCTCCAGATATTTCTCTAAAATACAAAAATTTCAACCTCATGGGAGCACTAGAGCAACAGTCAGTGGATCATCAGTCAATCGGTGTTGTTCTCTGGTGACCCTGACTGCACAAGATTTAATGTTAATCCAGTTATTTCAGTCTGGACCAAAATGGTGGACCCCTAGAGCGTGAAAAATGACATCCATTTTTCTGCTCTGCCACTATAGCCATTGGTTAGCAGGTTGTGGCTGTAGTCAGGAACCGGAACAGTTTTAATGCTCTCGGCATTGATACTAATCTCAGGAACTCTACTTAGGAGGTAGAGCAAGTAAGGTAAGATATTCCCTTATTTGGAGTTTTGGTCATGGTGGTGGAGAGAGTCTAAAATCTCTTCCACGGTAGTTAATTTGGATTGAAACCTGGAGACTGCAAAAATGATTAATCGATTGGTTGACATTATTTGTATACTGTACTAATAAAGCCATTCAGTAACCCCCCTTTATTTGCAGAAGATAAGGCATAAGGTAATTGAAGATGGGGTAGGCAATTTGTTTCAAAAGCATTTTTTGTTGTATTTGTTGAAATTATCTTTACATCCTGACAGCAATAAATAAATGAAATGCTCTGACACACACACACACACACAGAAAAAATCCAGTATCTGTGGATATCACAGGACTATAAAAAGAATGGCTAATTGATAGTCTGGGCTACCAACCTGCCTCGCTGCGCACACTCTGCACATGCCCTTACTGCGCATGAAAATGTGTTTGGGGTAGTGGATTTGGAGGGACGCTTGAAGGGAGGGGTGGGATTATTTCAGTTATTTCAGTTTCAGTTGGATACTTAAAAAATCTAGCGGTCTCTTGCTAGTTCTCCAGCATTGCCTACCTTCTGCTTTAACAGGTACCAAGGAGAATATAAGCTTACAGATGTTGATGTTACTAAGTCAAATTATAGACTACAGACTAAAGTGACTCTTATAGCATGGCAGTGGTTACATCTTATACCAGGGACGTCACTAGGATTGAAAGACAGGGCTCAGGGTATGCGTAACTTATGCTTGCAAAATCTTTGCACTCGCATCTTTTGTTACTGTATTAGAACTACACTTGTGTCAACAACCAGTGAAGAAACCAAGATGTTAACAAATAACTGCTCTAAATATTGTTGATTATCATTTTTTATATTTTTATTATCTTACATTATCTTCCATACGTTTTGGCCTAATTCCGATACTGCAGCCTACATGGTAAGTGCTACAGACGCGAAACTCACAGGGTAGGTTCAGGCCCATGAGACGACGGCATGCGAAAAAATTCGCTCACCTCTACCTAGAGGTACAAGCAAGGTCCAAAGTTTGGCACTTTCAAACTGCTGTAACTCCAACGTACGAAGGCGGATATCAAAACCCTTATATCCACGTGTACTGAAAAACTGAAGCCGCAAGTTCGATCAACACCAAACTTGGCACTGGACCAAGCCAATAAACGTTTATAGAGTAAAATTTGATCCGACAAAAACTGTTGCAATAATAAGCGCACAAATGTTTGCGAAAAACGCTAAAAACAGGAAGTGATGCCATATCTTAGGTTTGTAATGGCACATTGACACCAAATTTGGAGCAACAATGTGGGCCCCCCTGAGGGCCTGTGCAAAATTTGGTGCAACTAGCCCCTAGGTGGCACTATTTAATCTGAAAAAGTTGTTCCTCTATAACCACAAGTCACATTGACATGAAACCTCAGCCGAATTGTTTAGAATGGTCCCCTGACTCCATAGACCAAAGTTGATCCTAATATGCCCATTGTGGCGCTGTTATTGCACATTAAACACGTCAAACATCCCATCCCATTCATTTCAATGGGATTTTGAACCATTTTGCCTCATAACTACGCGCCAGTGCATCGCACATTCATAAACCTTATGTCTACGTGTTTGGAGGATTCTGCCGATTCGGATGGTATAACACACGCCTCTGTGCGATTAAGTTTTCATTTCACTAAATCGCGAAAACGAAAATACCAATTTTAATTAACTCCTCTGAAGCCGCAAGTCCAATCGGCACCAAACTTGGCACGAACCATGTCTGGACCAAGCCGATAGTTTGCAGAGGGAATTTTGCTCCGCCAAAAAAAATCCCAATGAAAAGCTAACAAATTTTTGCCGAAATGCAAAAAACTGGATGTGATGTGATATCTTTGCAATGGCTGATCTACACCAAACTTGGGGGCTGTGTGAAATTTGGTGTCAATCGGCCTGTAGGTGCACCTACTACGAGTATATCAAATAATACTCACATAGACATACATTCATTTTATATCTCCGTAACCTCAAGTCCGTTTCGTTTATAACTCTGGTCATTTATTCATATATATATATATTTTTAAATGACCAATAAATCATGGCGGGCCGGGTCTATTCGCATGGCCTCCACGGGGCGAGGGGGGCGGCTGGCGCTGGGAGGCTTGGACCCTGCTTACAACTGCTTGCAGTTCTAGTTTTTTTATTGTTGTTGTTACTATTGTTATTAAAAAACACATAATTGAATGACAAACAACTAGGGCTGGGCACGTAATTAATTAACGCCGACAAGTATTTTATCGCACGTTAACGCAGTTTTACGCAGTATTTTGAAAGTCCGTCGCTCACTGGCTATGAATACATAATTGTAAATACAGTAAAACCATGGGTCACAGGAGGGGCGGGATGTTGATCAGCCTGCAAATCACCCACCCAAACAAGCAGTGGAGGGAGTCTTCGACAGACTACGCTGTCATTTTTTCCCGTATTTTTCCATCTGCGATCTGTTATCACGGCAGCAGGTCAGCCACTTGGTTGTTAATGATGCAGCCTATTAAACAAATCGCGGTTAATCGCACTGTAGTCAATATTGACTACCGGCTATATACAGCGTGATAGCCTCGAAAACCCAGCTGTATTCTAACATTAACTTAGCTCTCCTTATTAGCTAGGCTCCTTACATGCTTGCAAATAACTTTTTTTAAGCTGGATCACAGATTTGTGCAGCTGTGTTCATGAGGGAGAGGGAGCGAGAGAGAGAGGGACGAGCGAGAGAATATGCTGCGCAAATGTGCTTCAGTGCTCTGTAATCACATATGATTTTTAATAGGCCTAGAAAAAAAAAATCGAAAATCAATATGTGGCGGTCAGAGTTGATATTGTGGCAGGCCGCCACAAATAAATGAACGTCTGGAAAATACTGGATCAACTTATTTAATTTCATCCCTGCTGAGTCAACATACATGATTAAGTCTTACCTCCTCTTTTGTAGGGAAGTACCCTATTTAAATGTGTTTGTGGCCCCTTTTCATCTCAGTGATAATCCGTTTTAATTCAGTTGTTGACTGGACTTTATTAGCTCATCTGTTAATAACTTATCATATCATAACTTATCTGCTCATGTTCAAAACTTTCTGCACATTCAGAATCTCTCCCACATATCTGTGTTCTCTGACATGTTAAGAAAAAAAAAAGTCCTAAAATTACCAGACTAATATCATCATTAGCCTATTTAAAGACAATTCATAATATGATGATACTCTAACTTCCCGTTCCTGTGAAGGCAGCACGGGGCTGCACCACAAGTAGCTGAAAAAATACATTCTTGTTCAGTCGCACTGTACTAAACTGGCAGGTTTTAATGTGGCAGACCAGAGTCTTTTTTTCAAGTAGTTTAAAGTTTAAACTCGTATTGTTGTGAATCTTTGGTGTAAACTCGCCTTAGAATTTCCAACTAACAAACGCCCCCCAAAAGCAGATCAGCGCCCCCCCTTTCCAAAATATTGCTTCCAGCGCATCCCATCCTCGGAACACCCCCTGGGGGGCGGTCCCGCCCCTGTTAAGAAACACTAACTTAAGAAGTGGCTTTTTAGTGACAGTATGTGCGTACAAAGACACACCTGAGCATCCTAAAATGCTTTGTTTACCTTGCTGTATTGCGGCAGTGCAGCAGGTGAAAACAGTTGAAAACAAGGAATGGAGTTTAACTTATATGGACTCTAAATGAGCCGAGTGGAATGGATTTGAAGAAGCAGCAGCGTGAAAGTGACGGCTGTAGAATGGAGTTTTATTAATTTTTAATAATTTTATAATTAATTATAATATATTTTATTTAATTTATTAGTGCATCCCCCAAGTGGAATGGATTCTATGCTCTGAAAAGTGAAAAACAGATGCGCTGAATGACAGACAGTAAAAGTGAGTGGGTCCAATAACATTGGTCTTAAAAAGTAGGTGGGTCTTGTCCCACAAATATAAAATGGTTCCGCCGCCAATGTAATGTTAGCTTCAAGGCTAACACATCAAGGCTGCATGGGGGTAATTTACTACTCAAGACTGAGTTCTTCTGTAGGCTATGACTTAAATGCTACCCAATTGCTCATGTGAATTTGTGATAAAGTAATGGCATGTCTAATTCCTCTCTCTATTAGATAAGTTGCAGGTCCAAAGAATGCTATTTAATTACACTAATTACTGTTAATGCACTGTGGATTGGTTCAATCAGTGTGATTTTACTCTGTAGTTTGGCTGCATACAAGCATACATACGTGAGCTGTTGATAAGTATCCTATTTAAAGTGGCTACTGTCTGAATTGAATGACCTGTGGAAGGAATAAAAGATTTGAAGTAACGATTACTGTATATGGATGCATGTATGTATGATTGCTTTTATTTTATTATATTTTCCTCTCTGTATATCTGTGGGTATGTACTCAAGTATAGCCTAGCCATTTAGACAACTACATCTACATATTTAATTTATTACAGCCAATAAATGTATAAAGTTACATTGGTCAGAATATAACAAATATAATTAATATAATGAAATAATTTATTGCCTAGACCTGCCAACAAATGTCTGTTGTTAAAAGAAAACAAAACAGCCCACATTTCCTTAGACCTGTAGACCACTACTGACCTCAGAATCAGCTGACCTGCCAATGTCCTGCTTCTCTCTCTTCTAAATTATCATCAATATCCAACTGGTCAATGAATGGAAGGATATACAACGTTAACAGGGACATTATGACATTTAGTTTCCACTGAAAACCACATTGATTTTGTTTTGAAATAGGCTACTAGAGATAGGCAATATTACGGGCGTTCACATTATCAACACTAGTGATTTCCAGAGCTTACTAAAATATCCCCTTTCCTTTACCTCAAGTAAATGTAGCTTAAGTTCAGCAACAGTCACTAACAACAACTTACAATTTCACTCTGTATCACTCACTACGTTGAATCAATCTTCCTTTACTATGTCTGTGTCTCACTGTGGCTGTGTTCAAAACGGAAGGCAGCTGCCACGATACAGTAGCATACAGCTGCCTCAGAAGGCATCACTTTCAAGTGAAGGCATCTCTGTTAACATTGGTTTCGAACAGCCTTCTAGGGCAGCACTTACGGCAATGCTTGACGTCAACACGCCGTCTTCCATCTCTTCTGGCTGTCGGAAGAGAGACGCTAGCGTTGCATCAGCTAACTAGCTATTGAAAAGCCAAATGGCTAACAGACGCCTCAGAAATCATTCTGAACAAACTTGGTTGGTTACAGTCGTGGGCTAAGACAGTTCAGTCTTTAGTTCTCGCTAGCTTTTCAAAAATCAAAGCGGGAAAACTACAAAAAAATATGTATTTGTGTACGAATTCGGCTTGTTTGTCTGCCATCTCAACCAGTTTTTGAAAGCTACGGTGGCCGCAGCCGTGCTGGTTTATGGGTTAATAGGCAACATCAAGTCAACATCGATGCTGCCTTCAAAATTGACCATTACTTGGGCCATTTGAAAGCATCTTACACGACAGGAAGAAATCGTTCGAGCCGTTTCGAACAGCACTCGAGGCCTCGCTGTCCTGTTAGACACTTTCTGAAACAGCAGTTTAGCCCGTTTCGAACACAGCCTGTGTGCCGCTGTGTGTGTGTTTCTCTGCGCGTTGCTCGGCAGCTTGGCAGAGCAGCAATGAAAGGCAGCCTAAGCTAGTGCCCGACCACAGCAGGATTTAAATTATGAAGCAGAGGAAACCACCAAAAGGATTATTTTAAGCCAATAAATACAAATTAGATTTGTACTATTCTATAGTATTTATCAATATTCTTGCTTCTCTTTGTTGGGTGCATGTCTGCACTGTAAAAAAAATCTAAATATAATAATTATTTTTCTTTTTAGATAGTAAAAAAATAGGCTTAACAATGTCCATGTCTATCTAAATTAAAACTGCATTAGGTGGCAATAATGGTCTTAATTAAAGATAACTGTAGTATAAGTGTAATTGTGCTAAAGTTGCATTTGGCAAGTTTCAATATGCGTACCTTGTCATTTGCAAGTGGGAACCTGCTGGTCTGAAAATTAAAACAAATACGGTAATAAAGTATTCAATAGTAAACTTTATACACTTGTACAGAAAAGTGTAAACGGAGTTGAGTCTAGTCGTCCAGCACAAGTATCCCAGAAAGCAGTGCTGCAGGGTGGAAGTCCAGTAGCAGCTTGGACAGGATTAGGCCAAGGTGCTGCTGAGAAAACGGGGAAACAGAAAGGGAAAGGCTCAGTGATATATTGTAGAAAATCCTCATCACATCAATCCCGTAATCATACCACAGAAAGTCACTGCAGTGACATCACAGTTTACTGTCACTAGGATAATGATAATTTTGTACTGATCAGTCAAACTGTCCTAGCTTACTGACTCCATCACTGTGGAACCAAAATATTTACTTATCACCTGACAGCGGGAGGTATAAAAAAGGTATAACACTGATTGGTACGCTCATTCCATTTGTAGTATTAAATCCATAAAATCTCTGTACTTTAACTAAATGATTTCACATAAGCTTGTTAAGTAACATGGGTTAATGTTAACTTACCCAGCTAACCTACCACAGGTAACACAAAGTTAGCAAACTGCCCAGCAGACTCACCTGAAGATGACAAGGATAAATCCGATCCTGAATCACGAGCATTGAGTTAAATGAAGATTCTCCACTTTATTTTTCAGCTGCTGGTTGAAACCAGGCTACCTCCTTCTCCTTCTTGTCTCCTACAGATGACGCTGGGTACTACAGTGGATATCCTGTCAACTCATGGGAAGCAATGTTGCTACCGCCACCTGCTAGTGTAGCTGATAAACTGCTCTTACACTTACAGATCTCTGTTTACAGATTTCTGTGACACAGATTGGACAAAATTCCACAAAAAGTAAAAGTAAAAAGGAAGTCATAAACATAACGTGACCTGCAAATTGACAGGAAATGATCTGCAAATGTGCAAAAAGTGATCTATGCGTAAAAAAATGATCCACAAATGTGTACATACACTTTGTATGGGAAATAAACATGTGTGGAAAGAGTAAATTGTACATATTTGCAAATTGCACTGCATTTTTCAGGGTACCCGCGGGGTCTTAAAAGTAATAAAAAAGTCTTAAATTTCATATTCCAAAAATAAGGCCTTAAAAGTATTAAATTTCATTACCAAAGTATTAAATTTCGTTTACCAAGGTCTTAAATTTGACTTTATAATTTACTCTATTTGGTGTGACTCTGATGTTATATGGCAGTACAGGTAACGTTACTGTTTACGTCAGTGTTTAGCTTTACTCTCTGGACTGTGGAGTGTTCGCGGTGCACGAGCTCTGGCATCCAAGCTCTGGGCAAATCAATCAGTTAGGAAAGAAAACAAAACGTCTCTGACGTGCTACTAACAAGCTAACGCTAGCTCGTCGCCTGAGAATGGGAAAGTGTCTGATATTCAGAAATCCAGAGACACGGACAAATGCGGTTGAGAAGACCTGCTTGCAGGTTCCTGGACAGTGAATGCAGCAAACAGCAACGGAGAGACAGTTGTGTATGAGGACTGTGTCTGTGTGTTGGCGTTGCGCCACTGTTGTAGTGTAACGTTATGTGAATGGAAACATCCGACATGATAACGCACATTATATCATCCAGATGCGCTGATCACCGGGACGATTACATTACCTTATCTAGCCAAGGTGTAACTAATTGTAACAACTCATTCTGCACAATTTCTTTGTATTTTTGATTTCACCCCTTAAGAGTTCTTAGTGCACAATTATTGGATTCATTTCATCAGGCTGGGGATACTGGGGACATGTCCCCATCACTTTTTATATACTTGAGAAAGGTTCATTTGCACAATGAGAAAACATGCAATGCCATTTAAATATAGAAGAAACAAATGTGCATGTCCAAAAAAAGTTTTGAGTACTGCATTATATTCTGTTTGAATTGTCATCTGAATCACTTTATATAAATAAAGACAATTCTAAAATAAATTGGTGCAGAAAATGTCTCCAGAATGCAGGAAATTAAGTGTTTAGTGCTCAGTTTTCAAGGGAACCCCCATTTATATATTTCAGCATAGAATATTTCATCAAAATAGTGTCAGAATATCTTCTTGTCTTGTTCTCGTGAACCCCATATTGTAAATCGTGCATGTGAGCTCAGTGTATCCTCACACACTTAATTTGAACCCCTATGTCCCCACCACTTTTCAACACAAAGTGACGTCCTTGATTCATATCAAAGTACAAACACACCCCAAAAATCTATAGTGTGTTTAATATTAATGTATTATAATAAAATGTTTTATTAAATTCATGTAACTTTGTAAATTTTCTCGGGCTTAAAATTTGGACAGATTTTTCATTATACGGCAGTGAAATTGGTATTAAATTTCATCCTAGGTGGTATTAAAAAGGTCTTAAAAAGTCTTAAATTTAACTTTGAGAATCCTGGGGGTACCCTGATTTTTGTGAGATTTTAGACAACAAAAATATAAAAATACATGTTTTGGGTAGTGAGATATTTGTGTATATATCTTTTTTTACAGATCTCCGTACACATTAGACAAAATTCCACAAATGCGTAAAAAGGAAGTTACAAATGTACCATAACCCACAACTGACAGAAAGCAATCTGCAAATGTGCAAAAGCTGTTTTGTGTGTACTCACTCAGTCTGTATTTTTGTGGATATGATTTTACATATCACAAATGTAAAAATACATATTTGTAGATAGTGAAATATTTGCGCATCATAGCACATGTGCCCTTCAGGGTTAGGGTTAGGGTAAGTTTGTAAGTTTAATTTTCATGCATTTATTTTTGTACACCTTAAGTTTCACATGCTTTTATTTTGACATCTGTAATTTTGGCTGAAACAGGAAGTAGGAAGGATAATCAATAGTGATCGCATTTGAAGCATGTTAGAAATGGCAGACTGGTTAAAATAGGTGCGTTCGAGATGATGGGCGGGGTATAAAAACGGCGCCGTCAAGTCGGACACATTTTCAGATATTTAGCAAAGTTTGCGGTGTTGCCAAAGTATTTCACTGTCTTTGCACACACATCACACAAGCAACATTATTACCTTCACAGCTAAAATACAGCCAGACGTGACAGAGCCCTTGCACAAGCATGACTTTGACAGGCGGAAGGAAAAGTAGTTCCTATCAACCCAGTATAATTAGACAATCCTGGTGACAGTAAGATACTTATGATAAAACACACACTCCAATTCCACCAATTTACTGAGTTTAGATATTGATCCTTTTATATGAGTATCGATCCTGGAGCAGGAAACGTTGGTATCAGAAATATCGATACTTTAGGATCTATCCACATCACTAGTGGTCATGAATTAATGAAATGAATGAAAACTGAGTTTATGCCAGAGATTCACTTAAGTTCAGGCCGGGGGGGGGGGGGAATTTGTAACCAGAATACAGGTAACAAAGTCTCTAATACAAATTTATTTTTCTGGGGGAGGAACACCAGACTACCCACTTGGTGTAGAAATCCTCCCTCTTTTTGAGGTCTTAAGGTTGGCAATTACGCTTGCATGCATCTCCACGGGGTCACTCTCAGCTGTGGTGACTGCCACTGGCTTAGCTCATCAGAGCTCCAACACGGTACCAACCTGTTGCCCACATTGGGAGTTTCATGCTCAACAAACATAGTGTGTCATGATAGCAAACCTAAACCCCAATCTTGAAAATAACCCTTCAGAAATCCATCACTAAGATCCCAGATGCATACATTCAATATGCACACACAGTGCTACAGTGTGATGGTGCATGAAGAATACAACAGTGGCTTTGTTGCCTGTGTTAGAGGAGAGCAAGGCAGAGTGGCGCAGTATAGCGTGACAACACAATGCTTATGTATGCTTAAAGGGCACTTTCTCTCAAGAGAGTAAAAACATTTTTTTATTGCCCCACTTGGCTCTCACATGTGCTTATATGTGTCAATAAATACTGTGGTAATACAACTTTCCCCTCGCCAAAGATAGTCTCTGGTTTCACCTCTGTCAACTGTGCTCTTGCAAATGAGTCAGTTCCCCTTACTGCCTAATGATGTGATTGAACAATGGATGTCATTCATAAAAAAATATCAAAAGCATAACAATAGCTGCATAAAGATGATGAGCACTGCGGAGAAGGATGAATAATGGCTTTGTAACTAAGATAAACGTTTAATACTTACGTAAGGATGACTCTGATGTTAATGGTGTCTAATATACAGTAGGACTTAATCTAGTCTGATGCGTTTCCATATGTTTAAATTCATATAGTTGATGAAAAGTTGGTGGCACAATAGTTTGGCTTTTCATATAGTGATCCAATGAAATGTCCTGTGACAACAGCGTCAGGAGTGCTCAGTCATTCCACGGAAAGAAAATAACTGGTCAAAGTGACATCTGACTTTGTCTTTGCAACTCTTTGCTCCCATGTAGACACACACAGATCCATCAGTCTAGGAAAGAAGCATCAGTGTCCCACATGTGGGCAAAGAATACAGATGGACATAGATGGAAGAGAGAGCTGTGTTTTTCTCTCTTTGCACGCCTGATGATTCTGGCTGACATTTATAAAGTAACATCAACATCTGCTGGTCTGCTGCATTTACTACATTTCTCCACTCAGTGAATAATATAAAGTCGCATTTGTTTTAAACAATAAGGTGGATTTCCTAGAAAAGTAGTTACAACTTGCTTGCGATGAGGTGCGTTTTTAGTATGTCTACTGTCATATTAAGTGTAGTAGGAGATGAGGTTAACGAAAATATGTGAAGAAGAATATGAGACTAGCTAAAGTAGAGTATAACATTTCTAGCAAATGTTTGTATGGACTTGAGCAGGAATATATGGTACAAACAGATCTGGGTAAGTGCCTTCTGAGAAATGACTTAAGTAAACAGATGAATGTTTGACGGATACTTCAGATTTTTCAGTTACGGTTAAACATTCATAAAAAAAAGACAACAACAGACGTTAGAGAAAAACAGCCACTGGTGTTCTTGGTTGTAGAGTCAGTAAATTGTCTCCAACCATGAAATACCAAAGTAAAATAAATTTATTTAATTAAATTTTCATTATAGTTTTATTTATATATCCAGTGCTGGTACTCACTGGTGTGCAGTACCGGCACTTATACATTTTACTCTTTGGCGCACCATGACTTGTGCACCGGCACTTCTCACAAGCTGCTAGTAGGCCTACACTTAGCTGCCCTGCATATCAGGTTCTCTGTGAAACAGTTGAATCATTGAATCTTAACTAATAAGCTGTTGAAATGTTACATATACTCTATAAACCATCTTTAGACAGATTAGACAGTGGAGAATACTGGCACCTTGTATAGTGTCAATTCATAACAGACGTTATCTCATTGCACTTTTTGTGTAGAACTCTTTGTAATATAATTTCACTGTCTGTGAAGCATAAAACTGAACATGTGAGTTTACTAGTGTCACTGCAGGGGATTGGACCAGCAGCCGGATTGCTAGTACATATTACTGCAGGCCACTGCTGCCCCAATATACAGTTAAGAGGTTGGCCACTTCCTTTGGGGATGCATAGCTTGTATCGCTTATTTAATATTGGGGCAGTTTTTATGAAATGTACCAATAGCAAATGTACCCAGTCCCAAATAGCTGCCTACCCGATTTACTGGCCTGGTGTGGGAAAACATATTGACAAATAAACGCAGGTCTCCATTAAACACCTGGTCTGGTTTATATATAAGTTCTTGGGATGTATAAAACCTCTTAAACCCCGCCAGGTTGCCCGCTTTAGCTGCTTCCAAACTGCTTATATCGTTAATAGAAATATTGTGTATGTGTATATGTATAAATAATAAATTATAGAAGTATTGTATATTGTAGAAATAATGTTTAAACGTATGATCAATATGTCAGTATGGGCATGCTACACATCATAGATCGGTTAGATTCTCCACAAGTCAATTATTCAGTTCATTTAACGGAAACAACAAGCCACATTGTCTAATTCTTATAGATTTACCAGTGTAACCAGCATAGTACAACAGACGAAAAAATAAGTGCCAACTCCCGTTACCTCTGAACTGCTCATTCAGTCCGAATGTGTCCCTTACTTGATTATTTATATTTCTTTAGTCTGGTCCACCGATCAAAAGAATCAAAACAGCTTTTCATAAAAAGTAATCCAAGTTGCAAATACTGTCATTTGAAGTCCATTGCTCTCTCTCTGTCTGCTAACTTCTGCCTCACTTTTCTCATCCTGCACCGTGTTGTTTTCATTACGTTGCTGCCTACAAAATAAAAGTGCATAAGCCATCTGTAGGCGCTAGATCAAATGGATGACATGTATTTGATATTATTTGATAATTTTATACAAATAATATTCTGTTTGAAATAAATAAACTGTTTCATAGTATCCTTTTTCAGTTTTGTGTGAGAGGAATTAAAGGCCTGTCCCATATGGACGCCTGTCCCAAATATAGGAAGGGTCAATTCAGTGATTTTAGCAAATAAAAACCCAGGCTATTAATCAAAGTTTTAAGGTATCTTTATTAAGTATTTACTGCATGTTACGTACCGCTTAATTCTTATAGCTGTGTTTTTCCACTATTAACTTCTATGTGTTGCTAATATGCATTTTATGTGTGGCAAAGCACATTCAAGTACCTGTATTTTACTCATCGAATAAAATTTGTCTGATTCTGCGTTTGAAATATTTTGTTGTGTAAGTGACCCGAATGTTTTAGAAAACAGTGGGCTACGTTCCAAATTACCCACTGGGCATAGAGCGACAAAACAAGCTGTGCTCTAGAGAGAGCTTGTAATAGATTGCAGTGATTCCCCTTGGACATGCTGTTGAGCAGGTGGTGCCTTAGCTGGTGCAACACACGGCAATGAATTTACCATTTCCTACCCCACCATCTGACTATAAATCATACAGTCTGAAAACACATTTTTAATAACTAGAGAGGCAATTAAATATATTCAGATGAGAGTCAAAGATAACTCTCTTTGCAGGTTATTTTTCTCATTAAGCTAACACAGACATGCATGAACAAACCAGGACACATACATGATTTTTTAAAGCTTATATTTGAGCAGTATTTTGAATAATGCAATTTAATGGCTGTAAGTCACTTTCTTTAATTATGTTACAATACACTATGTAATATTCTGTACAGTAAAAAAATTTTTTGAAGGTACTCATAGTATAAAAACACATGCATTCTGCAAGGCTGTGTGTTTCTGATGACTGCAAGGAGCGCTACACATTGACTGCTGGTGGCAATAATGTGCCAGTAAAATTAGCCATGTGCCGATTAGAAAAGAAGAAAAGCACAAACTGATTTAAATAATATGTTAAAAAACAAAAAAACAAACAAAAAATGACTTTACACAAATAATTACATTCACCATTTATGTGATTATAATGAAATCTCATCTGGGTACCATTACAGTTACATAAGAGATCAGTTCACTTTCTATTACATTGTTCAGCATCAGGGGCGGACTGGCACAAGAATTCAGGCCAGGAATTTCACTCGACCCCAGGCCACCTTGTTCACACAAACACCAAAGCGCTACGTTTTGTGGACTAACCTTTTTATATACAGTCTATGGCAGGGGTTTTCAGAGACTCTCCTCAGACAAAGCTTGGGAAATGCCCCCCCATCTTTAATTTAATTTCGCTCAATTCCTGGATGTCTATGAGATCATGATTATATTATCTTATCCCATAGACACTCATCATTTGAGCCAAGATAGCCTTACATACAGTGGGTACGGAAAGTATTCAGACCCCTTTAAATTTTTCACTCTTTGTTTCATTGCAGCCATTTTCCAAAAATCAAAAAAGTTCATTTTATTTCTCAGTAATGTACACTCAGCACCCCATCTTGACAGAAAAAAACAGAAATGTAGAAATTTTTGCAAATTTATTAAAAAAGAAAAACTGAAATATCACATGGTCATAAGTATTCAGACCCTTTGCTCATTATTTAGTAGAAGCACCCTTTTGATCTAATACAGCCATGAGTCGTTTTGGGAAAGATGCAACACTGTCTGCCGAAAGAGATCCGTATCAGGGAGACTCAAAGCCGCAGGTGCATCCGCTGGATGGACCGGAGTGTTGTCAGACAGGGCTGCATAGCGGTTGGAGAGGCCGATGTGCGGAGAAGAGGCATCCCCATCCGAGCCTCTCTTGCAGCCACGGACCACCACTTCAGCCCAGGTTGACTGATGCTTCGGAGTCGAGCAGGAGGAAAGCCTGCGAAGGCTAGAGGGGTCCCATAACACGGTGTCCTGGATGTTAGCGGTTGCGCTAAGGGAAACAATCTGTTTGGCTTGTACTGAAGCCACATCCATAAAGCCAGTCAGCAGGTAATCTTTCTCTTTGAGTTCCTCTGAAAGTCGTCGGGTGTCTTCCATAAGGTCAGCAATCTTTTTGTTCACTTTCTTAAGGAGTGTGCAGTTATCTCGGCTAGCATAGCCGCCGGAGCTTTTTTGTGGTCAGTAGCGTTGATAGTGTTTTTACAGTCATCTAGCTTAAAATCCATGTCGGATGAGTAAAATCCTTAACCCACGTAAAACTTAAGTTAAAAACTTAAGTTAAATAAAAAGGATATAAAAAATGTAACGAAAAAGTGTGGATTAAAACTGGATAAAAGTCCGGTTTAAGACGGAGCTTCCGACAGGTAGCTACAGACGCCAACGCATGCGCAGAGTGCAGATTACGGAGCTGCATTTGTAGGAAGTGAATAGAGCGTGCACTGGTTCGAGGTTGCTAAATGATGTTTTGTTGTTTTTAAGATTATCAATGGCAGATCAACCCGCAGGCCACTGGGATTTGGCCCGGTTCTCCCGATTGGCCAGTCTGCCCCTGTTCAGCATAATGCATCTTTATGTAAAAATGTATGTATGTACTTGACAGGTAAAGCATTTTTAAATACTAAAATAACTGAATGACATCACTGTTACACATGTCGGATTTCATTTGTCTGAAAATATTGCACAACATAGTCATAATTAACAGGGCATTGATAAATAAATGTG
Source organism: Micropterus dolomieu (assembly GCF_021292245.1). Taxonomy (NCBI): domain Eukaryota; kingdom Metazoa; phylum Chordata; class Actinopteri; order Centrarchiformes; family Centrarchidae; genus Micropterus; species Micropterus dolomieu. The sequence goes on along the minus strand of NC_060162.1, from coordinate 12,558,238 downwards.
GCAGATGCTGTATGTTGTATTACCATTCCATAACAGTAAAAAAAATGCTTACAATACAAAAAGTCTCCTCCTAACAGTCCAGCTGATAAAATCACTTATTTCTACCCTGCTAAAACTGCCTACAGCTAGAGCCACTTATACATGTCTGGCTGTTATCATCTTTCTGTAAAGTCACACCCTCACAGGTGGTTAATCCCTGTGGACCACAGACGGTCACCTGTAATGGTCATATTTTCCCAGCTTTTCTGACAGTGAGGCATGAAAGCCATTAGCTGTGGAAAATACTTTTATCCAAACCATTCTGCCTGAAAGGACGTTATTGCTCAACAGATTAATGCAGGAAGACCATGTTTGCATTGGTCTTTTTCAGGGAGATATTAAACTTGACTAATCACAAAGAGAAATACATTTACCAGTCTGCATTTGGAATATTTATTAGGACTAATTAATCAGCACAGTTGGATTTGGGTGTTTTCCACCACCACTGTTGCCTATCTTATGACTGTTGAAGACAAAAACATTAATCAGAGTTTGGTATTAAAGTGTCAAAAAAATTATTTATTATTGCTATTTGTTCTCCATTTGTATTTTGTATTTGTTTTTCTATCAAGGGACATCACTGCACAAACACCGGTGTTTCAGTCCAGGGATGTACTTCAGTTCATCTTGGATGGTATCCACCATAATTAGTTCCTCAACAGAGCCGGCACATCCTCGGGCTTAATGGGCAACAATCAATGCCAACACAAACAGTGTGTCTTTCCTTGTGTGTTGCTACAACTGTCTGTTAGATAAGATTATCGAATCATCTCAAACTTTGTATTTTGTCTTGCTGCTGCTCTGGATATGCTTATGAGACAGTTCACAGGTTTGTTCTACTGTAACCACATACACAATTATTCACTACTAGATGTCAGAGTAAAAGATGAGATATGCAAACACTATTTCTATATCTGTCTCTCAACCTGTTGTCAGGGGTTAGACATATAATTGTGTTTATGGCACAGCGCATCTACACAGAAATATTCCACCTACACATACTTTGAAAATCTCATTTATTTTCTACGGCCATCTGCAAGTACTCCACAATGAACCTTGTGAACCGAATGAATCATTCTGTGTTTGCAGTCTGCAGCACATAACTTTGCTGAAATGCTGAAAGTCTTCCAAATTGAAAATGTTTTTAGTTACAAGCCCCTTCTCACTGTTCAGATGTTTGTGTTTATACATGCATTTGTAGAGGGTGAATTAAGGGACAGAGAATAATCTATAGCATATTGTTATTATCTGCATAGTTGTTGTTAAAGAATGATGTAAATAGAAGTGTTGTAGTTATTATTTTGGACTGTTAAAGGAACGTCATATATTGGAAGCTGAACAATAGTGAAGATTGTGTCTCCACAAAATATGAAGAAGGCAAGTGTGTGCAGCTCTGTGCTAGTGTTCTCCAAAACAGCTGAATGTGCTGAGACCACATAGAAACCAACAGAAATGACTGGAATGTTACTTTGAACAGCTTGTGCAGCATAATCCAATTGTGTTGTAGCAAAATCAATCCACTGTAGGTCTAAAAGGCAATAATTAATGATGCTGAACATGTTTTCATGAATGTTACCACACCATTATAGAACCAACACTCTTTTCATTGCATTAGAATGGCTATAAAAAACTACAACACAGCAATGTAATTGTTCTCCTCAACAATTTGGGTAAAGGGAGAATTGATTGGCTCTACAGAAACTGGCGGAGTTTAGATAAAACTTGGAGGCATGATGCAACTAACAAGTGTGTTTCAGCATTTTCACTGGCCCAGTGGTGGGGATTATTATCACAGGTCAAGACAAAAACACCTTCTGACCAGTTCAGACTGAATTGCATCCATTCTATAGGAAACATGTGGGCTGCCTAGTTTGATTAATGATCCTGTTCACGCATCTCAAGTCACTTTGAATAGGTCGTAGATAGGTAACTTGGAATACACTGGAATCTTCTGATCAAAATGCAAATTCTGTGGTTGGCTTACACCACAGATTGCACCTTTGGTACTATAAAATGGATAATGTTACTCCCAGTCAAGTCTGTTATCTCATTTGAATAGAGAATCCACTAGTCTTTTCTGTGTTAACTGCATTTTCAACCACCTCTTTATACGAACATTTACATTAATGAAACAAATGCCACATTTCCATCATGTTTTTTGCCATATTCACATAACGGAAGTTGATGGAAGTGTGCACTAATTCACTGTTTCGTTTGCTGATTTTCTTTCAGTTAAAATGTTGACTACATTTGGATGGAAACTTGTTAGAAACCCACAACACCCACATAGGTAAAAGGTCTATGGCAGTTGGATAGGTCAACAAAACACAGAACTTTAACTCAGTATGCCACTGTTTGCTTCCCGTGTCCTACTAACATCGGATTAATTTTATCAAAACCACATCAGTCCCCAAATTTAACCAAGTGGTTGTTATTTTAACCATGCAGGACGAAGGATAACAAAATTAGTAATTTTATTTCAAACCATGATATTTCCCTAACCCTAACCATGTTGTGTTTGTGAATCATTCTATGATGCAGTTATGACCATTAAAAGTGTATGCTGACTATGTCTTACTGTGGCATCTGCATGGTAGACACACAGTAGTTTTGGTAAACATTTGAATACTGTATCTAATCCTAATTTTGTCACTAGCAAATCCCGAGGGACTATGTCACATTGAAGTTTTTGGCATGGTGCCCTATTCTGTGGGAGGGTCTTGGAACTGACAGGCATGACCTTTCATTAATTGCCTTATACTTCATCAGTTTAGTGTTAATGAGCTATAGAAATACGGGATGACTCTGTGGACCACTGCTGCAAAACATCAGATAAAGCAACATCAGCCTTTCATGAGGTAGACAAAAGTCAAAGGTTTAAAACTCCCAATGTATTTATGTTGCGTGTCCTTCCAAGCAGGTTGATTCCCTTTTCATTAAATCTTGTAGCGAACATCTGTTGAACAATATTGCAAAGTGAGGTGTTGTTTTGAAAATTATAAGATGAAACTATTAGCAGTCTGGTGTATCACACGATGTTGTACAGTATCTAGAGCTACAGGATTACAGCATATGTCTGAAAAATATATATAACCAGTATCAATATAGCCTATACTGTTTTTGTAAGATAATACATAGCACCAATGCAAAAGGTAGGGATAAGTCATGACTAATTAGCACTTCATTAATCACTGCAGTATTAAATTGAGTTGCAATAAGACAGTGCACACATTAATTCTCTGCGGACATGCTCCACAATTTTCTGTCCCCTTCACAGGGCCAAGTAAGGTTTTTGTGCCAAAGATGCTCCAACCAACATATTTTCCACACTTGAACACACTGCCACCCAAGAGTTCAGTGTCAGCTTCATTAAAATGCATGGCTACTCACACAGTTGCACCTTGTGTGTGCACACATTAACATGAATGATTTCACTCTGTGTTATCCCAGTTGGAGACCCTACATGACTCTAATGTTAACAGACTGAATGAGACTACTTGTTTCCAGGGCTTAGTGGACATGCATTGTAACTGATTCTGCTCTCAAAGAGGCAAGAACGGTGCATGTTGAAGCATATTTTCACATCAACAATTGATGTTCAATTTTTTGAAATATTTATTGTTATTATGCAACAAATAAAACATAAAAATATGCTTATTTAGGGGGGGGGATATAAATCTCAAACTCAGAAGTGAATCAATTAAATATGGTCCTTTGACTACTTGTGTCAACTTCAATGCAAGAATCTGACGTACAAACATGTCTAACAAGTCTTTTAAATGACTACACATGGCAAACCCTCTTGGAACCAGCTATTATTCTTCTCATATGTCTAACAGAGAACTGCCTTGACCATTGTTTGCACTGTGTCATTTACAGTGTCGGGGTAGTTACTCAAAAAAGGTAATATATTACACATTACTAGTTACTTGTTTTTAAGTAATACCTTACTTTATTAGATTACTCACTGCTGAAAGTAACTAGTTACACTACTAGTTACATTACTTTTGGTACATTATTTTCACCTGCGATGCACAATAACTGCCAAATAACAAGTTACACCCCATATATGTCCAGATCAACACAAATCCTTATTATAATGAGAACATACACATGATCACTGTTTTATGCTCTTTAATATTACAAAGCTGACAACAAAGTTGTGAACATCTGCCCAACATTTGTCAAGAGAAGAACAAGGCTACAGTACAGTAGTATAATGCTTAAAATTTTAATTGGCATTTCATTGGAAACATTTATTTTTTAAATAATGAATTTCATTACAATACAACATAACTTAAAATAGGTTGTCCTTCCAACCAGTGCAAATATTAATTTGTTGAAAGTAATGTAAAAAAATACATAAAAAAATAAATTCAGTGGCCGTCATCACAATATCAGATGATGGTGAGACTTCAAAGGAAAAACTTTGAAGTTTGAACAAACCCACACAACAAGCTTACTGTAGCTCACTTGCCAAACTATGGCTTTAAAGTAGATTTTTCCCTCTTACTGGACATGCTTATCAAAGAAGAGGTTATACCTGATGAGCAGGAGTCTCTCAAATCGTTTGTCAGACAACCTGTTCCTCATTGGAGTCAGCACAAGACTACCCAGGCTAAAGAGCCTCGCCACTATACTTTCACCCCTCGAAAGACGTCTTTAGCAGCTCTGCCATTTCTGCATCCTCATGGACTGGCGCTAAAGTCAAAAGTGAGGTCGGAAAAGTGTTACGCAAAAACGTGCACGAAAGGGGACGTTTGATTTATTTTTCTCTCCTCCCATTATGCAGATAGTTAAAGAACCAGTAAGCAAGTAACGCAACGATTTTGTTATTAGTAACTTATGTGATTACTGAAGTCATCAACAGTAATGCATTACATTACTGTGTTACAGACAAAAGTAATCTGATTGTAGTCACGCATTACTTTGTAACGTGTAACCCCCAACACTGGTCATTTAGAATGCCAGGCAAAGAACACTGGTGTTTCTCACCAGTTACAGATCAAAGATCATCAGGATTTCTCCTGTTTTAGTAATGAAAGTGAGGGCTTTTTTTGCTTTCCATTGGGCTAGCCATCAGACAGACAGCCAACTGTGGACATGGCCTCTCTTTCAGGGTGGCTATTTTGTCTTTGGAGAACCTCATTTGCATTGCAATTACCTGAGAAGAACCTATAAGTGGATCCTGCTGCCTCTGACAATTGAGATGGAGTGGGTATTTCTGCTCAATGGAACGAAAGCAGAATCAATTGATGGGGGGTTGCAGACCTGGACTTAGAACATTTTTCCATACAGTGTAATTAACTGGCACATTATCCAACTAGGGAATAGTCTATTATATCTTTTTGGAATCATTTTCTATGGTAATATGTTTTGTGATATGCATTTCTGCAATTCTGCACTTTTATTGTGTTACTGCAAGCCTGTAAAATTAGCTGTTAAAATAACTGTTTTAAGTCCTACAACAGAAAAAGCCAAGAAGAAGAACAAGTATACTAAAGGAAAGAAAATGCAAATTAAATCGTGTTTACATCTACTACCAATATGCAATTATTAAGAGTTAGTTTGTCGAGATAAACAGCTGTGCCATTAAACCATGGCAGAAGAGGAGGATGCAGAAGGATGATTAGATTGACTGAGTGCCAAACTGTGAAACACAACGTAGAAAACGTGATGAAAAGACAGCATTTATGTTTGTTTCATGCATTCATTTGAGGATGGTTAAAGTCTTCTCATAGCTACACAGAAAGGTTTTCAACTGCTGCTATTTTTCGTTTGTTCAGTGGAGAGGAGACTTCAGTAGATGTTTAAGTCAGATGTTTCATAAGTCTTAATTTATCTGTTTATGTCTGTTTTCATTGGACTTTGTCACATTTTGCTTTTATCGCTACATTAACTTTTCTGCCTTAGCTAAGCAAGCTTTTTCATATTTTTGGTGTTTCCGCTCAGGTTGACGGGGGATGGATGATAATTAATAAAAATAAAAATAATGCAACCACCAATTAGTTTTTATGTAGCAATATCAGACATAGTGATATTTCACTTGGGCTAAAAACAGTGTCAACACACAGTTCTATCTCACACAGGCTCTGCCCTCTACTGGACTCTATGGGTACTACCTCCTCCAATCACACGCACGCACTTGCCCACTGAAATTTTATCGTGCACGTAGCCAACCAATGGGACGTCACTACCGATACGTGCGTGACGTATAAATAGCAGTGTCCCTACTGCATCCTTTTTTCTTCAGAAAACGGCGAACTGCTCACTGAATTCACCACCTCCACGGATGGAGTCGCCACTTCTAGAAAATTATCTTTGCACCCGGGCTAGGTGATCAATGTCCTGCCCGGACGAGTCCAGGCCCCCCCCGCCAGCCGACCTGCAGCTGGGGAAGGGAGCGACTGGCCAAGTGACCGGTATGGAGGGAGAGAGGCCTGCTGCCACTGCCACAATCCCCCATCTGGAGTTCAAGACACCATTGTTTTACATGTGCTGCTTGTGTAAGACTATGGTAAGGCTTTTGAGAATGTGGAAACCGTTTTTTGAGTAAAACATGTTAATTACATCCTTCAAAGAGCTAAGTTAACTTCTCTCATCAAAGAGCTAACCTTAGCTCCTGGGCTGAGGCTAAGGGTTCTTGTGTTCACAAAGCCACTGTTCTAACATGTGCTGCTTGTGTGTACACTGTGGTGATGCCTGTGAATGTTAAACTGTTTATTAGAAACACATTACATTCTTAGAAGTGCTAATTCCCCACCACCATCCCCATCCCATTGAGCTAGCTGTGTTGATCGCGCCGCTGCGCTCACCGATGCTAAGCTAATGGTTCACCCCGTGGCTCTCGCCACTCTCCCGGTCAGAACCGAGTGAGACGGTGGGTGAGGCCCGGGCGTCCACTTCATGCTGGCGACTGCATGCTACTCTCTTCAGTTCTGCTGCATACCACCAGTTTTCCTGGACATAATGGAAGCCAGTCTATCCTCTCAAGAGGAAGTGAACTTCCTGGCGGCTGAGATCCAGCAACTTCAGTTGAAGCAGGCTGTCTAAGGGCATCTCTGCGCATGACATGCACTGAGGTCTTGCACCATGTACTTTTGGTCCCCAAAAAGACGAGAGGCTTCTGAGTCATTCTGGATCTCAGCCACCTGAACCAGCATAATGGACAAGAGGATGTTTCCACATGCTGATGATCAAGAAAATGCTGGAGCCAGTGCAGCCCGGCAACTGGTTCATCGCCACCTGAAAGATGCCTATTTCATGTCGAGGTGACACAGTAACAGGGAATTTCTAGGCTTCTCCTCTCAAGGGGTAGCCTACAAATACATTAGGCTCCCCGTCAACTACTCACTAGACCCCCACACACTCAGCAGATGCATCGCACTGCAATCGTTGCGCGAGAAGGGCATGAGGGTTCCTTTCTACTCACGACCTCATGGTCATGGAAAGATTGAAGCCTTGAGTGATCTCCACACAGCCCAGTTGATTTTGCACCTCAACAGCCTGGGGTTGCGATCAATTGGGAAGAGAGCTCCCCCCCAGCTGCAGCAGCGAGCAGAGTATCTGGGGACTGTGCTCAACTGCAACACTCCAAGAGCGTATCTGTGCGCGTTGCTTGGTGGTCCACAGGCTGTAGCAGGGGACAGCTGCGGCAGCGCCGTCAGTGATGCTGCTGTTGGGCCTCAGGGCAGTAGTCCATCAGGTGCTCCCTCTCTGGGCTTGCTGCACATGCGACGGCTACAATGTTGGTTTGCCAGCCTGCATCTGGACCTCAAGAGGCAAAAGTGATGCATGGTGACCCCCCCCCCCCACCCTTCAACTCCAGTGCATGAGGACCTGCGATTCTGGGGGTCACTGTCTTCATCAGTGTCAGTATTCATAGATGAATCTCTCACTGGATGGGGAGGGACCTGCCAGGGGAGTGCAGTGAGTGTTGTGGCTCCCTGAGAAGAGCCGAGGGGGCCACACACCTCACATCCACAATCCACTCCAAGTTGTGTTTCTAGTGTGGTGGCGTGTTTCCTCCAGTGCGTACATCAACAGACAGGGCGAAGTCCAATCCATGGCTCTGGCAGGGAACCTATAGACGTGGGTATCAGAACACCTGCTTTCTCTGAAAGCCCTTCACGTCCCAGGCTTGGAGAACGGCGGTGGCTGACCTCATGTTGAGGGCTGGCCCCCAACCGAGCGGGTGGAGACTGCACAACAATGTGGTTCAGCAGACTGCCCACTGTGGTTCTCAATTCAGCCACAGGACAGCCCACCCTTGGGGATGGACGCGTTACACACGCGCCATTGCCGGAAGGGCTGCTGTTTGCGTCCCCCCCACCCCATCTCATCCCTCCAGATAGGTGAGGCGGGAACAGTTGTTCGTCATTCTGGTAGAAGTGACGCAGCCTACAGTGACAGAGCCCTGGCCTGTACCTATGGTCTGGGGGGCTCTGTCACAAGGGTGAGGCTTCATATGCACTATGCTGGTGTTGGACCAGCATCTCCAGGTTTTTCTCCTAAAATTGTGGAGAGGCAGACTCAGGCTGGTCTATCCGCTGAGGTCGCACAGACCATCCAAGTGGCAGGCAGTCTCCACCACGTCTTGCTGTAAAGCTAAGTGGTTGGGCTTTCAACGTTGATGCATTGAGCGGTAGACGGATCTGCCTACCTGTTCGGTGGGATCCGTTTTCCCGTTTCCTGCAATGTCTGATGGAGAAGGGGCTGTCGCGCTGCAGCTATCTCTCCTGTCACAGGGGGTTTGGTGACAGAACAGTCTTCACCAACTCCCTCGTGATACGCTTTCTGCAGGGTGTGAGAAGACAGCGACCGGTGTCGTGTCTCTCGGCACCTCAGTAGGACTTGCTGCTTGCGTTGGTGGCTCTAATATCTGCACCTTATGAGCCCCTGAAGCAGTCCTCATTGAAAATGCTATCTCTTGAACAGCCCTGCGCCTTGCTCTCACCTCTGCTAAGAAGGTGAGTGAGCTGTGTGCCAGTCGGTTCAACCCAGCTGCATGCTGGTTCTTGGTGTCCACAGTGCAGCCAGATTGAGAGAACAGACCTCCTTTGTTCTTAAGAACATAAGGAGCATGTTCAGGTCCAGGACAATAAACCTGGATGCTTTCTACCCCCCTACCCCACTTAGGGTGCAGGGAGGTGAGAGTGCATCTGTTGTGTCCATGTGTGCTATGCTAACGTCCTATGTAGAGCACAGGGGGCTATCGGTCCAGCGACCTTCTCAGGGGTGTCCCACCATTCTGTCACTAGGTGATGTGGTGGCGCGGTGGACTTTAGCTTGTCGCGGCTAGGGCGGACAGTCATCGGGCTCCACCCACTGTACCCATAGAGTCCAGTAGAGGGCGGAGCCTGTGTGAGATAGAACGAAGGTTACAATATGGTAACCCTAGTTCTACAATCACAGGCGGAGCCCTCTACCGATGAGCCCTGCCGCTCGGACGCTGTCTGCTGAAGAGGCGGTCGGATGCTGAGGCAGAAGGGACACTGCTTTTATATTATTATTATTACGTCACGCACGTATCGGTAGCGACGTCCTATTGGTCGGCTATGTGCACGATAAAATTTCAGTGGGCAAGTGCGTGCGTGTGATTGGAGGAGGTAGTAACCATAGAGTCCAGTAGAGGGCTCCGCCTGTGCTTACAGAACTAGGGTTACCAAAATCGCAATTTCCTGTGAAACCCATGATGCTCTTTGGGAACCAAAATTTTATATATCCTAATTAAACAAAAAGTGATTGTTTGTAGGAGAAAGGTTGAATTTCATGATCTGGTTTTGACAAACTGCACTGATCATACCTTGTGTCATTTTTTTGCTGACCTTTTTAGTATTCAATACCAGACAGAGCTTTGATGGTAATCAAATCTAAGTTTATTTGCATTCTAATAAAATTGTTCCCATTCACTAAAGGATTTAACAGGCAGTAATGAAGCAGTCTATTGTTTGTTCAGGTGTTGCCACAAACAATTGAGCTACCTATTTAACTTTTTGCGAACTGCCAAACATATACTCTTGGGCACCTATTAGTAACTGTGCTCTTACTACTAAATTCTTTTTTTAATGGGAAAATATGGAGTTGCCTGTTTTTCAGTTTGCCTATTCACTGTATTATGCATTAGGTGGAGATGGAAGAAAGATGAACACATGAGAAAATAGTAGTTGGAATCATTTCAATGTCTATCACCTTGTATTTTGGGCAGCTGCTTGACCCTCTTTAACTGCTGTCATGTGCTCAGTGACAGTGGTTAAGTAGTGCATGCCACATGGTGAAAAAAAGGCCACCTGCAATGAAATAATGATGTGGTGTAGGAGGGGATAAGACGTGGGTGGAACTACTTTAAGAAAATAAAGTTTATTTGAGCAGAGGTGCCGTTTGAGAGAAAGGTAAAATCATGAAAGTTGTTGAACCTTACAAGTCTCACAACACAGGGTTGCAGTTCTTATGCAAAGCATTCAGCTAATAAGAGGAGTCATGCATGCTAACGAATGAGCTGTTGTCCCCAAGGGATTTTGCACAGCTGTTTCCACCTGCTGAGTATATTCTCCCTTAACTTGGCTTTGTCTTCTTCCTTTGAACACAAGAACATCCTGATGGCTATAATTAGCTCTGTCACTCCGCACTTATGTACATGGAGCATGCTGCCATTCATTTCTCTATACTTCACACACTACACCCAACCACTCAAGCAGTTGTTTTCAAGCTTTGTCAGTCATTTTTCATTTACATTCCCTCACAACCCTTTCCTCTTTTATTTAACCTTTCTGTAATATTGCACTTCTATTCCCTATTCCCTTTTATTTTCATCCATTCCTGTAGTCGATCAAACTTTATTTTTTGCTTCAGATGATAAAGACTTCAAATTGATGTTGCAAGAACTAATGGCAATAATGACTAAAGTGCTGACCTGTTCCATATTGAGAGGGTCACTTGGTTTCTAAGCTGCCAGATGGGCAAGGTGTTCACGCAAAAATTGAGTGATGAAAAGTTGTGTGCCCCTGTGTGTGGGTGTGCACACACCTTCACTCAGAAGGGTGTAAAAAGATAGACAAACATACATATTAAGTTTTTTTTTTGAACGCAGTGACACTTAAACAAATACTACTAAAAAATATCTACTAATCTACTAATTATTGTCTATCTTGAAATGTAACTGTAACCTAGGTCTGCTATTAACAATATGGTGGTGGTAATGCAGATACTTTATGTTCAGAAGAAAATACAACTAAGTTGGAAAGACAGCTTCTGGTTTCTCAGAAGGCACGCTATAAAATGTATACTCTAATTTGTCACCATAAAAAAATATCACTTATTGGAGTGCTGTAAATATAGCTCTATTTTAGTATCATGTCAACCTCATTTGCTTGGTGTTCACTACCTACTGAGTGTCTGACAGCTCAGATGTTTTTGGTTGTTTTTAGCTAATCTGTATTTGTGCGTGTGTATGTGTGTGTGTGTGTGCATGTGTGATTGTGTGGTCAGGAAAGGTGGCTTCAATATTGGCCTATGAGAGTTCAACACACACTGCTACTGTTGTTAGAAAACACATAGTCGTATCACCTTTTAAACAATGTCAGTGTGTGGTACATGGTGTGTAAATTTAAATGAATCAATTCATCATTTAAGTTGTCATACGAAAACAACAAAATAGGTCAGCTAGCCCTACCAAAATCATCAGGTGAGGTCTTTCCAAATGCCAAAACATAATTTAAAAATATTTTACCATATAATGCATGAGTGTAAGAAACATTTGAGCTATGAGCTATTTCCTTCCTCTCATGCTAATTTAATATTAATAGTTGCTCCTTTTCATTTATTTTTACATATGATTCCATGGGTCTACCTTGCATAAGTGAGAACAGCCCAAATCAATAAGGCCTCTAGCATGCAATGAAACAAGAGAGAGCTGTAATATCTTATTTATGATGACTGCATTTGGCCAGCAAGGTGGCTCAGTGGTAAGTGTGGTCAGCTCACACTAAGGAAATTCTTGTTTGCTGACTATATCCTTTCTATGTGGAGTTCTTTCTGAACAGGTTTCTTCTGGGCGCTCTTTTTTCCTCCCACAGTCCAATTTGGTCACTCTAATTTGGCCACAAGTGTTAATGTGTTTGCCTGTTTACATGTGTTAGCCCTGTGACAGACTGGCGACCTGTCAAGGGTATACCATGTCTCTCACCCAATGTGTGCTGGGAAAATCTCCAGCCCCCTGCGAGCCTGAACAAGATAAACAGTTTAGAGAACGGATGCGTTGATGTGTTTGTGTGGCCACAAGACAAATACCATTAGAAATGTGTCACTATCCTAATACGCTCTGATTGCACTGTATGTACTGGTTCCCTATAAAGTAAAAAAGTTTATTTTATCTTCATGAGAAGGAGCAATAACAGAACAATAATTATTTAACACCCTGTATACATTAATTCTAGCATGATGTCTGCAAAGTAGCCCATAAATATACCCTGTGTCATCCCTGTGTGTTGGCCCTCTTGGATAACAACCCACAGTACTTCTGTGGATTTAGGCAGCCTCAGTTGCTTCTCTCTCTTCATGTAATCCCAGACAGACTCGAGGAGGCCACACTATCACTTCCAGGACTCCTTGTTCATCTTTACGCTGAATATGGTTATATTTTGCTGTATGTTTGGGGTCATGCTGCAGAATGCATTTGTAGCCAATCAGATGCCTTCCTGATGGTATAACATGATGAATAAGTAAATAAGTACTGTCAGCACTGAGGAGACCATTAATTCTGACCAAATCCCCAACTCTGTTTGCAGAAATACAGCCCCAAACTTGCAATGAACCTCCACCATGCTTCACTGTTACTTGCAGACACTCATTCTTGTACCGCTCTCCAGGCCTTTAGTGAACAAACTGCCTTCTGCTACAGCTAAATATTTAAAATTTTGACTCATCAGTCCAGAGCACCTGCTGCCATTTTTCTGCACCCCCACCTGTGATTCTGTGCATAGTTGAATCGCTTGGACTTGTTTCCACGTGG
>NC_060162.1:12516955-12545090 GCF_021292245.1 Micropterus dolomieu | reverse complement strand
ATCTTCACTTTATTGGATTTATTTTGTTTTCTGGACTATTCTTTTTGCATCTCAGATTGACAGCTACACCTCCTCTGTAAGTGTCACTGTTTGTTTAATATTTTCCACTGATTATACCTCTTCCTCGTTAGTGTCTGCATTTGGCCCAAATACCCCAGTTTCCTGCGTCAGCAATATGTCTGACCCTAACACACCTGATGATATGCATACAAAATCTCTGACTTTGTGACTTTGTGTGAGTGTACCTAGAAGAATTAATGGACTTAATTATTAATTATTAATAGGCAAAGGGTGGTCACACCAAATACTGATTGATTTTAGATTGTTCTTCTATTCACTCACTTTGTATTGGGTTAATTTATAAATATACTATATTAACGTGCTATTTTTTAAATGGTAAATGGTTTGTACTTGTATAGCGCTTTCTAGACTTCTGGCCACTCAAAACTACATTACATTCACCCATAATAATACACTGAGCCTAAGTGCTCATTACAGAAACTAACATTCACAGACTGATGGAACAGCCATCATGTTCAGTAGCTTGCCCAAGGCACTTAGGCATGCAGACTGTAGGAGCCGGGGGATTGAACCTCCGATCTTCTAATTAGTGGGAAACCCGCCCTACCTCCTGAGCCACAGCCAAATTTTACTAATATTTTTGCACATTACTTAATGTTTGTAGTATCACTGACTGTCTGCTAGCAAGAAGATAGTACCCAGTATATGTCAAATATATAGTATAATATATAGCACAAGCTAGCACACAACTAGCTGGTAATTGTAGCTAATGTTAAGACAGAGATAATTTATCAAATCCTGGTCACCAAATCTCTAGCACAGTAATATGGTATGAAAAGCCTGAATAAGAGTGTCAAATCCGAGATTGAAATGTTGTCTGAGTAGGCTGAGTTACCATCAATCTACCAATGTCTATCTTTATTTTTATGTGTCAAACGTATCTTTTGTGTGGTCCTCACATTATTCAGTATATAACTCAGTTTAGCAATATATCATGTAAAGACAAGACAAAGAAGTCACATTTGTGACAAAGGGGCAATGAATGATGTTAAAAGCTGACTGTAAATCACAGAGCTGTTACTTCACCTTTCGTCAAAGCAGCCGGTGTACATACTGTGAGGATGTAAAGCTCTCTTAGAGTCAGATGACACTATTCCCCTGTCTGTAATGTGGCTACTGTGGACACATTAGTGGGTATTTGCCCACTTCTGGGGCAATGGGGGAACACATTTTGAGCAGCTCTGGAAATTCTGGAAGAAGTTTTGAAGTTAGGGGTCAACTGAAGGTATGCCATTATTTTCCTATTTGTATTTCAGCATTAGCAGTCGAAGCAAACATGTTGCATTTGTCTTTATGCATTTTTAGTTGGGCTGCCACAGTCTTCCCATCCCAGCAGTCCTCCCTCATGCTTTATTCGAACCCATGATCTTGCCATTAAGGAGGTTACTGATTTTCACAGATTAGATACATTTACCTTTTTAGATAAATACAAACATTAACCTTATTTATTCATTTTTTTATTTTTATTTTTTTAACTTCTGCTTCCTTGACATAAACCTCACACCAGACTATTGAAAAGTTCAGTAGATAAAATTTTTAGTTAATTTTAGTTTTTAGTTGTACTCCAGAAATATTCTGAGAGAAGGTATTCCTCAGTTCCAATTTATATGATAGCTAGTGACAGGTTATAATTTTAAGAACAAAACATATTACCTGTTTGACATGATGCAATATTATTAGCGTCCCTACCAACAATCTGAGGCTGTGTTGCACACATCCTCACCTGACCAATCATGTAAGAACACTTTTTTTCCCCCAGAGTCTTTAAACTATGAACTAACTGTTACCAAGCCTGCGAAACTGACTCAGCTGACCATCAGTGTGGACAAACAAAAGGTCAGTTTTACCAAAAAAATGGTATGTCACCCAGCTTGCCACAGTGGATATCTGGATTCTTGGTTAGTACCATCCCTAGTAACTAATGGTACAAAATGAGGATATCAGAAAGCGGACAGAGATTTTAGTCTTGTTAGTGATTAGGAGTGGCTTGATTATGCATATACTGGCAGAAATTGCAATGTCATTATGGGATTATTATTATTTCCTATCTTTATTAAAGTGTGGTCTTTCAATTTGAGAGCATGATTTATTGATTTCATGTTCAGATTTGTAATGCTTTCTCTCAAAGCCCTGCCCTCGCATTCAAACAGCCCCAGCTTGCGCTTAGATTCGTTCTGCTTCTGCTCACTGTGTGCTGATTTCCTGCGCTCCAGCTTCAGCCCTTGTCCTCTCGCTGAGGCTGTTTCTGCGTGCTGTGAAACGTTTGCTGTCAGTTTTCTGCTCTGCTCTGGGATTTTTTGTGCAATAACCCTGTCAAAATCCCCCAGTCAGTAGAATGCCAGGTGTTGTGATGACCAGTGAAATGTCCCTGCCTTGTTGCATGCGTGTTCACTTTACTTCTTAGAGCGTCCCATACAGGTGGTTTCTCTTCAACTGGGTTCATCCACTCCTGCCCTCCATGGCTTTATTATGTACGTCCTTGCAGTTATAACATATTACATACACATACTGTGTAATAGTAGCCATATAGCACACCAGCCTCTCATCAGGGTGCTAGAGGAGAAAACATTGTCACCTCTGTGACTCAGTCACCGCCAAAGTCATGGACAGGTAAGTAAGTTTTTATTTTAATGTTGCTGTTACTTACTTCAAATTGAATTGATAAAGTCATATTTGCAGCAAAAGAAAACATCCAGAGCAGAAATCTGAGAGCAAAAGTTTACTCTAATGTGCCGCAGAATGGTGTCACAAGCTCAGTCTGGTGCTAACAGTTTTTTTCTGCTAAATGCAAAAATATCGCTACACAGCGTTTTCTGTTTCCCTCTTGTACACAGAGAATCTCATTATCTTACTTGCTCGCAAAATAAATGATGACAAAATTCTAAGAAAAAAAAAAGTAAAAGGATTACACCTTCTCGTAAACTCTTTCAAGGGAAATGTCTCATTCAATTCCATATGTAAAACTTTGTTCCACATAACACCATATTCCTTAAGGTTAAATGAAACACATTTAGTTTTAACAATAACATACCAACATGCTAACATTAGTATTAGCAATGGGGACTTCCTCCCACCAGGGCTCATTATCCAGGCTACCACTCGATGTTCCTACTTTTACAACAGCAATGGCAGCATGAATATTACCTTAACTGCTAACTGAGCAGATTACACTTACTACAGTTGCTAATAAACACTTACAGTACCTCACATTGCCACAGAAGTACAATCTAAACATTGCCTGGGCCCAATTTACTTAGTTATCACCAGCTTACCTGCAAAATACATAAATATCACTTGAGGTTGACAGCGTTTGCTGTTTCCCTCTGATACACAGAATTTCATTATCTGACTTGCTCATGCAAGACTTACATGTAACTTCTGCTACGCATGCTCTGCTCGTGTAGCGACACTTACATCTACTGGCAATGAACTGATACTACTTCCTAACCATGACATAACATAACACATAACATAGTACCTTAATTTCTGACTACAATAAACACTTTCTCCACATGAACATATATGAAACATAAGGAAACAAAATACATACACATACTCCTATCTACACATGAGTTATTGTGCCATACAAGCACACAGAAACAGTCTAAGCAGGAGAAAAGATAGAGAAGGGCTGAAGCTGGAGTACAGGATATCTGTGTAAATAACAGTTTATCTGAGTTCAAGCTTACAGGAGCAGATGCAGAGCAACTCTAAGGGCAAGCAGGGGCTGTTTAACTGCAAGAGCAGGGTTTTGAGGGAAAGCATTACAAAATTTGAATGTAAAAGTCATGCTCTGAAATGGGAAAAATCATGCTCTTGAAAAAAGGCTTTAGGTATGATAATACAATATATAGCATGTCATTGGTGTACATATAGCTTTATTGTGTTGTGTACAGATTGCAAACTGCAATCCCATTTATTCTCTCGTTAATTTTGAACACTAGGGACATATCCATGCACATGCAAGACTTGATGACTCCCGAATTGCAGAAACATTTGCAAGAGACAAAATCATTAGTGATATCACAGCTTTCACTTCTATCTGTAATTAAATGTTTGTGGAAGAGGTAGATATTAAAATATATCACAAATTAATTATTATTAAGTTTGAATCTCTTTTAAATAGTCACAAGCAAATCACCTCTGATTTGAACTGACCATACTGCTTTAATATTTGTACAACTTAAATGAAAGAAAAGCTAGAGAAAAAAATAGAACCAAATAGTAAAAGGAGAGTGGAAAAATCTCAAAGAAAAAGGTAAAAGTTCTTTCATGACAGCTCAAGATATTTTACAGCACCTTTTTAAAATAACAATGTCTTTTTATTTCTTTTTAGAAGCTAAAGGACCCACCCACAGGGATGGGCAACAGAGGGAAGAGAAACTACTGCTGCATCCTGGAAGTGGTACAGGATGATGGACGATACGCTTAGACCTAAACATCACATTAATCCTCCGGCTCAGTGTGACTCCCCCAAGGACGCAGCAGCGGTTTCTCCTCCACCACAAGCACAGGGCAAAAGACGGGCAGATTGTGAAGAGGAGGACACACCAGTTACTAAGCATGGGGAGCCAGAATGGCTGGTGTAGCTCCAGGAGATGGAGAGGAGAGTGGAGAAGAGGGAGAGGAGACCACTGGAGCGAGTAGAGCAAGAGAGGAAGGCATTAGAAAGAGATGAGAGGTTGGAGAGCAGAGCGGAAGGACAGACTTACAACAAGGCCGCTGGAGAATGAATACAGGGATAGACAGGGATTCACAGAGAGTGCTGCAAGAGAGGACAGACTGACACACACCAACACAGACTAAATTGGTCAATCTTGCTTTTTGATGTTTATATAGTTTTTAGTGTTATATTATTAAGAGAGTGCAATACTGACAAAAAATAATATTTACATATTATAATGACTTATCTTATTATCTGGGATATTGGCATCCTTCAGAAATGTGTTTGTAAAAGTCTAATGTTGTACTAGCTTGCTCAAACAGGTCTTATTTATTTATTTAAAACTCAAGTAAAAACAATATAAACACTAAAATCAACAGTGGAAGTATTACTTACATCAAACAATTCAAATTGTTAATAAACTATTTAATCTGTTGCATGTTCTGTCATAATGGCTGTGCTTCTGTTATCATCACTACAGCGGTTTTTGAACCCGGTTTTGCTTTTGTGCTTAGCTGGTTTAGGCCAGTTGTGGACAGTGACACCCAAAGCTTTTCATATTCTTGATATTCTTTGCAGTAGTTACTTTGTGGTCTTTAACAGCAACGATTCACGATTATTTGCTGATTGACGTCTTTTGCCCAACATCTGTTTTTTCAAAGCCAAACCACCTTCATGCCAGAGATGTTGATCTACATCTAGTTGTCTGAGTATACACCAATCAGCCATAACATTATAACCACCTGCCTAATATTGTGTCGGTGGATCCTCCGTGGATTGGATTTGTTTGTCCAGCACATCCCATAGATGCTCGATTGGATTGTGATCTGGGGATTTGGACACCTTGGAGTTGTTGTTTTGTTTTTTAAACCATTCCTAAACAATGGGAATACCGTTTCCATGAAAGGGTCTACATGATCTACAACAATGCTTAGGTAGCTGGTATGTGTCAAAGTAAAAATCCACATAAATGACAGGTTTTCCAGCAGAACATTGCCCAAAACGTCACTGTCTCAGAACATCCTAGTGCCCTGTGTCCCCAGGTAAGCAACACACACGCACCCGGCCATCCTCGTGATTTAAAGGAAAACGGGATTCATCAGACCAGGCCACCTTCTTCACTTGCTCCTTGGTCCAGTTCTGATGCTCTCGTGCCCATTGTAGGCACTTTCGGCAATGGGCAGCCTGAATCACCATGGGCACCCTGACTGGTCTGCGGCTTCACAGCCCCATACACAACAAACTGTGATGCACTGTGTGTGTGGTGTGTTCTGACCCCTTTCTATCAGATCATCATCTATCATTTTTTCAGCAATTTGACCTACAGCAGCTCGTCTGTTGGACTGACAACACGGGCCAGCCTTCGCTCCCCACGTGCATTACTGTGCCTTGTCCGGCCATGACTCGCCAGTTAACTTCTTTTCCTTCTTTGGACCACTTTTGATAGGTACTGACCACTGCAGAGATGCTCTGACCTAGTCATCCAGCCATCACAATTTGGCCCTTGTCAGAGTCCCTCAAATCCTTACACTTGCCCGTTTTTCCTGCTTCTAACACATCAACTTTGAGGACAAAATGTTCACTTGCTCTCAGTGGTCATAATGTTCTGGCTGATCAGTGTATTTTTTATGTTCACTTGCCCTTGCCCCTGCCCCACAGTAAGACAATAAAAGTTTGAACTTCACAACAAAAGTTAAGTTGCACCACGCTTCATTTGGCCATTGCTGTTATGCTGCATTTTATGACTTTATTTGATAGCTGACAGTAGAGAGATGATGGGAAATGAGGGGAGAGATAGATGGGGAATGGCATGCATCAAAGGGAACAGGGACTTTGCAGTCTATGACCGGCACCACCAAGACACCCCCACTGTGATCTTTTGATCAGCCATTCCAGGCACAGCGATTTTATGAGTTGTCTGTTCAGTAACTTTGTCTCTTGTCTGCATTGGTGTTAGTGTATGGTTAAACTATGGCAATTGAAAGAGTATGGTCTAGACCATCTTGAATTGACTTAATTAAAAAAATCTAACTACATTTTGAATTTCAGTGTACAACAAGTGTAATTGTTGAAAAAAGGTGGGTCACAGGATGGAGTCTTGTATTTAATATTGCATATGCTGAACAGTAATAATAATTCTGTCTGCATTGCACACTTGCATTTTTTTTTTCTACCCTGCCATTTGCTACATAGTCTAAAACATGATAAAGGCACACAGCTAGGAAGAGAGCCCAGGAAATGACACATAGTTCCAGCAACGGTGTCACAAAATCTTGTCAATATTTAGGTAACCAAATCCGCTTGATTTTCAGATGTCATTTGGTTGAAGATAGTCTGTTAAAATAATTTTACTTAAGAGAGGTGCAATTGTGTGTCATCTGCATAAAAATGAGGTTACATCGTACCAATCCAGGGAAATTAGCTGTCAAAACCAACAAAGATAACTCCCTGAAAGGCTTTTCTCATGCAAATGAAGAACAGCCAATTTCCTTATTTGGCCTCTTAGTTTTGCCAGTCAAGGGGTTGTGTGCATAATTGCCAAACAACAGGGCAAGCAAGGCAGGTAAGAAAGAGTTACCATAATTTTGAGATCATCCTATCGTGTTCTGTGTCAGACCAGGGGCCTTATATATGACTGTTGCGTATGCACACAACACAGCATATTCTAAATTCTTTTTTGTACTCACTTAACATAAACATAAATTGGGATTATAATTTTAACAAACTAGATGAAGAAATGTGCTTACATTTAGGGAAACTTTGACCCATGTGTACAAACATTTTGGTGACAGGGGAAATTGGCAATCCAGATGGTGAGGTAGTGAATTGAAGCCAGATTTTATAATGATGCCATATTAAGTTTCACTTTATATCAAACTTTGATTATACATCCACATCTTCATGAACATTCAAACCAGCAGGGTTAATTGTTGGCTACTTGCATGTGTAGTGAGCCATAACTTTTCTATGAGCACCTTTCAATTTGGAAAGATATAAGCCAAATCAAATCTTAAATCAAAGTCCACTAAATATTTCATCAGTGCTGTCTCACCATCACATTCGCCACCCGCAGAGTAGAGAGGAGAAGGTCTGACTGTAACTGATGTAGAAGATTCCAAGATTCCAAGATTACATCAAATAGCGTTAAAGAATTGCAGAACAGAATGTCACTAATTTATTGTAATATCTTTTAATACTGTGCACATCACCAAGTAAGATTTTAGTTTTCAAATAGTTTTTATGTGTAATATTGCTGCAGTGAAGACGAATGTCCTGTCATGTGCACAGAGTGCACTGACGCCACACAGTAGCGCACTAACACTCTGCCTTCTCACCTCTACTCACCCGGTACATCTTCACCACCTGCGCATATGGATAGTGTAAATTAGCAAAGTCTTGAAACAAAGCCAGTGACAGCCTTCGCACAATCGCTACACTCCATATCTTCATAATCAGTCCTAATCATAATCAAGCCAAGCATAACAAAACCAACAAATGTGTTCATCTGTCAAACTTCCGTATTCAGATGATATCCGAGGATGGTGAACTATTTTTTAGTTACTTACTCACTAATTACTACTAGTCACTAGAAACTCATTTTAACTAGGCACATTTTGCCATTGAAATCAATGGGGCTTTGCAATTCAGATATCACCTATTCATTAGTTACTAGTAACTATTCAAATAAGTATTGGTAACTATTTCCATTTTACTAGTATCTGTTATTTAGATACTAATACCTATTCATTGGTTACTAGTAACTAATTGAATAGTTACTAGTAACGTATATGTATATTATTTGGATACTAGTATTTTTTAATTAGTTGTAACTATATCATTAGTTTTGAGTAACCATTCCATTCTTGTAAGTAACAATTAAAACGTTACTATCAACAAGCCATTTTATTCTAAATAATAGATATATACATGGTATCTACATAGGAAACAGCACAGAACAACGGCAAATATCATGCAACAGTAGGCCTAACTCATCAGTGCAACAAGACAAAGATGCGGTAGGCCATGGCACCTGTAGATATAGTGTAAACTTTTGGTCAAACATTGGTCAGTGATGTGTCCCATATAGTGTCTAACCTACCCTCATGGGAAGGCGTATGAGGTAATAGGGATCAATGAAAGATCCAGTCATTTATCATGCACATGCAGTGCTTGAAAAATTAAATGATGAATCTCTGCACTCTGTACCTGCTGAGGGTCATCAGTATAGTCGTTATTGTAAAAAATGGTCTTCTATTTTGTTTGCAAGCGATTTGTTCCTGTTGGTCCCGTTGTACAGCTCTCCAAAACAAATAGAGGCATGAGCATTTATTTCTTCCCTCTAATATCAAGGAGACCAAGGAGATCAGCGAAGGAGTTAATATGTCAACTCAAGCTGTTGCTCAGTATGTGGGATGAAGATCTTTTTTGTGTTGTAACTGTACTTCTGGAGCTTGATGGTAGTTTTTTTTCCACAGAGGCTCCAGATAACTTTTTGTCTCACAACATTTAAATAGCAGATGCATTCATTGTTTGGCAACCTGGGAAGAAATGAGCATCAATGAAAAAAATCCAATATGATTTATAGCCCTGTGTGCTTAAACATTTGATTAACTTTGGAGTTGTGTGTTTACAGTTCCTTATGAAAATCTGTCTTGCTTTAATTGCAAGTATATACACACAACATAATAAAAAAAGACTAACTTAATCTGAGCAGCTTTCTTTATTTTAACCTCAGATATTCAAAATGCCAAATAAGCATAATTATTTAAACAGCAGGTCATTTGAATTAATAAAAGTACAGTATGTAGTATGTACAGTGTTTGATTTTGTTTTACTTTAAAACTATGTTACATCCATTGTGATCTATATGAATAAATCATGTATGTAACAGTGATACTAATTGCTTCAGGTTGAGGTCCCTGACTGAGGTTTACCATGTTGTCTGCAGCCAGGTCTGCCTGTGTGACACTGATGTAGGGGTTGAGCATGGTAGTGTAGAATGCAATGAAAATGCAAAAAGGCTCATACTACATCAACCTTTCATTTTCCGTTCCATTTAACAAATTCATTTATTACACCACACCATTTACTTCTTCATTATGTTGACAAAATACCACCATTACGGATGTTAAAATTTGGGGAACCAACATGACTTCATCCAAATTAATTCTTGGTTTTAACCAGCACCATAGTTCTGATTCTCAAAATGTTGCACTGCATGCTTCATTTACTTCTGTACATCATACTGCGTATTCATTGCAAAAGAGGCTGTTTGGCAACTTGTGCAGGAAAAGCTTCATGATAGTTTCATATGGGCTGTACATTACTGTTGAATGTAGAGGTATGAAATGCATTCAATAAAATTCTTTTGTATCTCAGTATTTATTCTCAATGGCTCTCAGTTAGTATTCCCTCAAAACAAGGGGTACATTGATTCAAGCCACAGCCTTGCAGAGTGCTTACTTTGGTTTACATCAAACACTCCTACTACCTCCCCAAAGACATGCATGGTGGATTGTAAATATTCAATGGTTCACATGTTATTTTGTGCCCTCTGCCCAATAAGTTTCAGTCATATTTGACCCTAAAACATGACTTAAATGAATGGATTTACTTGTCTTATTGATTTTCTTACACAGATCATTAAAATCAGCCAATAATCCTACAGGGAAATGCATGTCCCTGGTTGATTTCTTTTTAACTGAAATGCACAACTAAGTG
The DNA here is from genome assembly GCF_021292245.1 of Micropterus dolomieu. Classification (NCBI taxonomy): domain Eukaryota; kingdom Metazoa; phylum Chordata; class Actinopteri; order Centrarchiformes; family Centrarchidae; genus Micropterus; species Micropterus dolomieu. The sequence goes on along the minus strand of NC_060162.1, from coordinate 12,534,625 downwards.
AATACATTTGGAAAACCAGATTAATCAAGTCCAATATTGCTTCCTATGACACCATTGTCTCTTCACTAACACAGCACTTGGCTTAAAAGATGTAAAGCTCAGCCAGTGCCCTGTGCTTTAGAAAAGTGCCCTCATTCTTCTTCCTCTTCTATTGTGTTTAGCAAGAACTCAGCACTGATAAATGTCTCTATAACCTTGGCAAAAGTCACGCTGAATACATCCCCAGCAAGTTCGGCTGTCAGCTAGGGGTTGAAGTCAAATGCACAGCCTTTACTCTCAACAGCATAACTGCTGTTTATCACGCATGCAAGCTGTGCTTCCTTCCTCACAATTGTTATGAAAGCACATGAGTGAAATCTAGAAAATATCTGTTTGGAAGCTGATAGTGGTTGACATATCAAGAAAAACAAGCAATAATCAGCATTTTCTAATGAAGGCTTTGAACTTTTGAAGACGAAATAGTAGTACTTTTAATGACCCAGTAAAAGTCATCTAATCATATTGGACACTATGCCATGTCATAATGAAGCTTAGTTTCATCTACAGTACCATTCAACTGTGGCCAAAAAAAATCAATCCTGCACTATTTAATTAAAGGCCAAGCTCACATTACATCAAGTCCTTTCAACTAGACAGGGTTCTCCCTCTGTGTGCAGCAAGCCTGTTTTGCTTGAGTATTTATATAAGGGGAAATACTTTGGCATTGTTGGCATTTATTTGGATGTGTGACCTTTTTAACATGCTTTCAATTGGGACCATCGTGTTTTCTCACTGAAGCAAAGGTTTTGTGAAAATGCCACAGAGTGGCAGCGTATAATGGGAGAGTAATAGCTAGGTAGTTAGATATGTCTCCGAAAGACAGATAAGGAGCACATTCAAAGAGATTCTACTCAGAGAACAAGGGAATGGATTAAAGGGTTTTCAGCTCCATTCATGAATTCCCTTAGGTCAATGTGTGTGTGCGTGTGTCTGTATAGGTATACTATAGTCTATTGACTGGACCATAATGTATTTCTCTCACTCTTTTTCTTTAATTTGTTCAATGCTGTGTCTGTACAAACAAACACACGACTTTCCAAAAAGTCAATCAAAGGTTAACGTAACGTAATTTATATATATAACTTAACACACTTGTTATCCCAAACCATCAGATTGTCCTATTTCTAACCAAGTCGTTTTATTGCCTAAACCCATCAAAACTTGTTGCCATGACGACAAAGGTCGCCTGACTATCACAAACACACACACACACACACACACGCACACACAATTTCTTGTGCTATAAAATGGTTTTAAAATGAAATTGATCTATTTAGGAGGTTTGATTCCCACTGTGACCCATCCACCAATGTGTCCCTGAGCAAGACACTTAACCCATTGTTGCTCCAGAGGCGTGCAACCTCTGACATATATAGCAATTGTAAGTCGCTTTGGATAAAAGCGTCACCTAAATGAATAAATGTAAATGTACATTTTTCATAGTGGCTCACAAGAGTCTAATAAATGTGAAGACTCTCAGCTTTCTTCAAGTCTTCATTGGGCTCAAAAAGCTACAGTTTATTCAATCAACAGTCAGATTAACACATCTACTCTCTCAACCTCCAACACTGTTGAGAGAGTAGGAGCACTCTCCGACTGACATAAGCACACCAGTACTGCCAGTATGGTAAGGGAAACATGTTCATACTTAGATTTTACTCTGACACTTTCACATTGTGTGGCTGCAAATGCAGTGGCAGAAAGAGCAACATATGGTTACATTCCGATCAAGTTCTGACTGTAGTCACAATATGGTGCAAGGCTTATAGGTAGCCTGTCATCTGTGTTTTACAAGTGTTAACCTGGCAAGAAACATTTCAGCTATTTCTATGATTTTCTCTTTGTGTTGCATGAAACCATGTTTAGTACAATTCTATGCTTATGCTTCTACCTGTCATTCTGTTTAATTATTTTTATTTACAGGAGGAGGCCATAGATAAAAGAAAAAGGTATTCTGTTGGTGTATTACAATATGAGAAACCACCCCATTAACAGTCTGCACAGAATCTTGTGCAGGACTAAAAACTATAACTTCTGACAGATACATTTTATACAATTTTAATGTAGGGTAGACAGATGAGTGAACAGCCTGAAGCAGTACATCCCAAGGTAATACCAGAAAACAATCAAATATGCACTCAGGACCAGTCCATCAAGAAAAAGCTGGAGGGGCCTATCTACTAAAAAAATCCACTTTGTGATTGCAGATACTGTATAATCAATTAATTCTTTTAAAAGTAAAGCAACAACTGATATTTGTTAGTAAACTAAAAATACACCATTATAGCCAATACTGAGTCAAACTCAATATTGAGTCAAACCATTGTTGAGTCAAACTCCCTGCAGCGTTCACGTCTAGCTTCTGTTGACCACTGAAGCCTACATTGTGTTTATCAGTGCTGCTGTCCACCTCCACACCTGTGCTGTATGCGGGGGTGTCAAGAGCAAAGTTCTTCCTCATAGTTTTATTTGTATTAGGCAACAAAAAAAGACTGTTATTCCATTTGTGTCTTATATATTACATATGTTGCAGTGTGATGTGCTATCTTGTAGTCAAGTGAGTTTAACAGCTTAAAACTTACTTTATATACCCCACTACATATTGTGTTTCATTAACTGGAGTATTATAATAAATAAATAGTATCATAAATAATGTATTATTACTGTGTTCATATTTATTCAGTTGGTCCGCCTGTATTTTTAGTAATTTTTAGTTGTTTGAAGAACAAAGTAGTGTTTATCCAGTGATTCTGAAGAGACAACACTTTCAGAAGGCTCTCTTGTGTCATTCAATATTGTTATTCAAGAGACAACATTTAGAAGTTTTGCAAAACATTCATGATGACAACAACCTTATTTTGAGAGGTCAGCGTTGTGCCCTGTAAATGATGGAAACATTTTGTATGGAGTTGGGGTTATGAACAGGATGTCCAGGCCTGAATGTAGAGCCATCCACCTCGGAGCGGTAATGAAGAGATCACAGTACGTTACTCCTACCGTCAGATTTAACTCACCTTGGATTTCTTTGCTGAATCTCATGAGATATCCATCCATCAGATTTCCATTAACTCTCCTCATTTTCACTGAAATTTCTAAAAAAAAGTTATTTTGAAAAGGTTGGTTATAGTAAGCGTTCAAGTTTTGTTTCGATAAAAGAGCAAGAACTACAGTTAGTAGGGGAGAAGGAAACTGCATTGACTCCCCATTTATCAAAAGCTCTCACTAGATAGACAATATTGATCTGAGATGTAGAAAGGTAGAGCCAGTGGGAATGTAGAGGCAATCTCTCTTTTATGCATTCACAAACCTGCATTGCAGCATTTTTTTCTCTAATAGATGGCAGGGTGGCTGTCAGAACTGTCAAATCAGTGTGTGTGTGTGTGTGTGTGTGTGTGTGTGTGTGTGTGTATTTCTATGTGCAATACTACAAGAAAGGTTCAGGTTTCTTTACAAATTGATCGTCTGGCCATTTGTGTTACTTGCCTTCCTGGACTTTGTTTTAAGGATTTTGTAGCAGCATGTACCCTGATCTCACCTCTCATGCTGGTTAGTGAAATATCAACAAAGCCTGAAGGAATGATGGTCAGAGCTACAAAAATAAGACCCATGTTGCAAAATAAGTATTTACCCTTAAAGGCTCTTCTTTCCCCTAACCATCTTGCCAAGGACAGTGTAGGTAATTGGACCATATTTAGGGTCCGCAATTGACAGGCAATGTCAAAAACTAAGGTTATCCACAGTTAAATTGGGAGGCCTTAGTTTTCTACAAGGTCAGACAAAATTGACTGTCATTTCTTTCTGCCTTGCACAGGTGGATATATATATATATATTGCTGCTATTGGGACTAATAGGATCTAGGTGATGGACACTTGTCAAACTCTATGTACCTGCAGGCAAGGGGATGCACTGATTAATGGAAAATGAATTACTGTTTCATGTTGTCATAAATTTTTAAAACTTCTGTTTTAAACATTTATACATTTCATACATAATACATTTTAACAATGAATTTCTTCCATTCTATGACTTGTTTTTATTATCATCTTCAATGACTTGGATGGTTGCACTACTTTGGTAAAAACCTAAATCATACTTAACTAGCACATTATATAATACTATACATATATTATAGAGCATGAATTTATATCCTAAGGGGGAACGTTTTACACTCCAGGAGGCCAGGAAACTTCTGGAGATTGTCGGCAGCATGCTGAGGTCCCACACAGATGTAGCATGCATGGTGAGGATCACCTGCTACTTTTTAGTGCACTGTTCTTATATTGTTCTATAATGGTCGAGTCTAATGAGGTCATTACTGATGTCCTGCATGGAATTATGTACATTTAAGGCCTTTTATATGTGAATCATGGCAAACAGCACAAAGCACAGTGTGTAGTGGGCAGAGAGTGAGGCAGATTTCTGGTGGTGTATTGGCTGGAGGCATGCAGTGCACTCACAGAGCGCTTGGTAATGGTTTGGAATTAGGAAGAATACATTATCATACATTACATATCAGTGGGTGTGTTATGAATTGTTAGGGATTTGGTAACAATCACATCGGCTCCTCTTATCCCTTAAAAAAACATGGGCAAACCATGATGTCCAGGAAATTTGATATTGAATCCAGAACTTCTCCTGAGAGGAAACTTATATCATCCATCGACCATCGCTAACTCCCAGGGAAGTACAAGGTGTGGTGTTACCAGTTCACACTCTACAGGAAGCTGATGTGGCCTCTGAAATGAGCAAAATTCCCGCATCCACAGCAAGTCAGATCGATGGGAAGGCAAACTCATTCATCCGAAAGTGGTTGGGTCTGCTGCATTTCCTTTCCGAAACAGGCCTCTTCAGTAACAGCTGCCACTGCAAACCATCAGTTTGTGATACAAGCAGGTAAAGACCAGGCTGGTTCTCGAACTAAGAGAGTCCAGAGATCAGTCAGTGAGGAACGAAAATGCTGAGGTCCCTACTGGCTGGAAATGGAAAGCCAAGGCTGAGGTCGACCAAGTGGTTGGTAGGCTGCAGCACCAAGAAATCGTCGGCAGGGTCCACACAGGAAGAGCAGAACTACAGGGTAGTGAGAAACGCCAGGTTTTGGTCTGGGAGATGGTGGTAGCAGAAGTGACAAGGATGGAAGAAGAGTGCTATAAGCTCAAGGCTGTGTCGCAAGGAAGCTGGACAACCTGGGAGGGTGCTAACCTGTGCTGCTCGCTCTGCAATGCGCCTCCAGCACATCTTGTCAGGCTGCAAGGCAGCACTTTCACAGGGGGGCTACAGATGGTCCTGAGAAAGTTGGCCCAAGTGCTGGAGGGGCAGAGGCAGGAAAGCAGGTGCTCACCACCACATCCAGTTTGTCAGGGAGGGCGGTGGAAGAAAATGCACCAGGCCAAGAGACACATCAAGGCTCTTTACCTCCGATCAGGAGTGAAATATGAGAGTTGATAATTGATGACTTGACAGGCAGCTCCAGTTCCCCTGCAAGGTTACCATCACATCTCTCCGCCTGGACATAGCAGTGTGGGCCACTAAAGCAAAAGCTGTACTCCTCATTGAGCTTACAGTACCATGGGAGGAGGGGACTGAGGCCGTTGAACGAAAGAAATCCAAGTACTCCAAGTACTTATAATTGGCTGCTGACTGCAGGGAGGACGGCTGGAAGAACACCATCTACCCAGGGGAGGTTGGATGCCGAGGCTTTGTGGGGCTGCCAACCACACGCCTTCTGAGGGACACAGGAGTGACGGGAGGAGAGTTGAGGAAGGCAACAAAAAAACTGGCAGAGGATGCGGATAAGTGCAGGGCTATCTAATGGTACTGGCAGCAGGCACCAGAGAGTGGTAGGGAGATGTTCCTGTTACTGCGCTGCCACCTGGAGAAGTCCCAGAATTAAATGAGCGAAAAGTTGAAGAATGGTGGTTCCTTGCTGATGACCCTGCAGCTGATCCAGGGGCACCGGAGGAGGTGCAACAGGCAGTAATGCTTAGCAGGTGACATGACCTACCTGTACATTTACTGCAGTCATGCAATTGTATTTAAGTAATACTTTGACATTCTGGGAAATATTTGCTGTTAAATGTTTTGGTTTTATTGTTCCTGTTTGCTGTTTTATTTTGTAGCTGTTTGTGTCTGTCTCGTCCCTGTTTATTTTCCGTCTTGCCCTTGATTTCACTTCCTCAATATAACTCTTTGGGGAAAGCCTGTAACGGGAAAGATGGCGGTATCCCGCCCCTCCCGCTAAGCCAATCATCTGCTTTAACAGCCAAAGCGGGACACACATTTCAGCCAATCGCGTGGTTCCGCTGATGTATGGGCCTGTTTTACTTCTTCTGTGCGTACGTGGTAGCAATGTATGCGTAGTAGATGTATAACCGGTTGGAAAAAACGCTTTTTAAACCTTATTTTGGGGCAAAGTTGACAAACTTTTTCAGCGATTTTTATTGGATTTTACTGCTGATTCTATTCATGAAGATTTATGTCCAGGTGACCAGTAAAAGTGCAGTTCTGGCTCTCTCCCCATTCATTCTGGTCTTGTTAGTCCGAAATAGCTGCTCCAGGCAAAATGACTGCCGAGTGGCACGACTTGCCTATAAGGACTTTGTTATCTCCCTGCCTGCCTGTGTGTGTCTTGTGTCATATTGCCCTCAGGTCTGTTCATGATTTCTGTTTTGGAATTATTACCTTTGTTTGGGTCCTTGCCTGCCACGTACATGTAAGCCTTAACTGCTGTTTTGTGTTTTGTTAGAATAAATTTTAACAAATTAACCTGCCAGGTGCAGTGACTTCCTGGAGTCTCTGTTGGTTGCTGTAGGCAATTTCTCTACTCGACTGATCTTCTCACCAAACGTTTGGCATTAAAGCAAACAAGCATATTTCACAAAATGCGTCTGTGAAGCCATTCTTCTTTTTTGTTTAAAAACAGAGTTTTAAAATAAATACAATTTCTGTCCACACTAGCATTTTAGCTGTGTTTAAGAGTTGATTTCCGTCTATATTAAAACAAAAAACGTTCACGTACACTGGGCATGCACCTGCCGGTGTAGCCTAAACATGAAGCACATTGTCTATTCCGTAGTTACATAAGATTTGGCGAAAGAATAAAGTACCTTAGACAAAGAACCACACCAGATTTTTTTTGCATGGACCAATAATGAGCTGGGACTGTTACTGAATGGAACATGGGAGTTACAAGCAACTGTGGTGGCGGAAAACAGACGGAGTCGTAGCAAAGTAAACGGCAACCTGCACAGTACAAGAGTAGGCTGTAAGTATTATTTGCATGGTACAGAATATTTTAATAAAAATACCATGTCAAAAAATTTGTCAGTAGCATCCTGTTTCTGCTTTGCATGACTTATAAGACCCAATCCGACAGCCAAGCGTCAGCGTCCTCTGTTTTTGCCCGTCTGCACTAAAACACTCTCCAGAGTTTCAAAATGAAAAAACGGGGTCGGCAGCGTTTTCAAATGAATTAATACATCACATTTGGCTATGTTTACATAAAACAACAATGCCACACCTGAGAAAACTGGTAACTAGTCTGTTTAAATTTTCACATGGTTGCATAAGTTCCAGTCCTTTTATAACAATTACTGTAAAAATGCTTACTTTTGTTTAGGGCAATTGAAATGAAAGACAAACTGTTGCAGTTTTATTACCCTTGTATTTGGATTTAAAACTGGAGAGATTTGTGGGAACGGGTGGTCCTGAGCTCAGGGGTGTTGTGAGAAGAAATAACTTTTTTTGTGGACACAGACAGTGCACAATGAGTGAAGTGTGTATGTGTCCTATGTGGCCCCAGAATGTTGCAATCTCCAAACACTCCTGATGATTTTGCACTACGTAAATTGGAAAACTGAGCTTGTTATATTGCAGCAGCTTGGAGATGGATGTACATGGCATCCACCTTTAAATGACTGTAGGGATTGAATCAACTAAAAAGTAAAACCATAAGACAACATACAGAGGCCAGAGGCAAGTCTATTTCTTGATTCCATTTACATCTTTGCAAACAGCAGAATGGATGTGCTGTGTGACAAATAAATAGGACAAAGTTTCACGTTTTTAGTCAACAGATAGTTTAAGCTTTTTGAAATTCAATACAATGTTGCTTGCTCACTGATTTTAAATAAATGGAATGATGTGATCTGTGAGTGTCAACATTAATAAAGCTGGCTGCTATTTTAAACAAGTCTCTCCTTCATTAAGTCGAGTGCTAAATAAATTGCTACGAAGATAAGTAAGGCAGACCTCATCACTTGCAGTGGACAGGTAAAGAATGGGGTGGGCCCATTGTTTGCAGCCTTTGAAGAATTACAGGACTTCCAGCCTTTACTGAAAGAACAATAGTCTGTGGTGCTAGTCAATTCCACAAGCTACAGTGACCCCTTGCTCTGTTTAGCTGCCAGTACCATTAGATAGCCCTTTACTCTGGACCTGCATATAAGCTCTACTGTTTTCTATTCTGATGTGCTGAAAGTCCACACAGAACTTTACTGACAGACATATATCCTTGGTTTTCAGAAAATAATATGCTGTCACACCACTATACCACAGACAAAGTATGGAGACCATTATGTGGACTGGGCATTAGAGTATTTCATGAGTGGAAGGGCATGAGACTCCACTATTAGCAACAGTTTCACTAGCACTGTGAGCAGATGTGATCACAATAGCTATGTCAGATTCATTTATTTCTGCACTTGACATTTCACATGACTGAATCTGAATGACAATATTTTGGTCTTCTCAGAAAATGAAATATACACACACACCTACAGTGGGATCACAAAGCATTCATTTTTCTGCATTTTATTTTGTTATTTTAAAATGGATACAACACATTTGCCATTGGTGTACATCCCTGGACTGTAAGGACAAAGCAAAAAAGCTGTTTTAGTAAACTTTCACACAGGCTACAACTGGACATTAGGTCTTGCGGTGGGTCTTTCCATTATCTTTTTTTCAACCCTATGCATCAGAATGCATACAGTATGTGACATTCATACATTCAAATAAGGTTATTGAATGGGGATGGGAATTTAAAATCAGTTGGGGGACACAAGATTTACAGTTTGCATCTTAAAATTATTTAACCAAAACACATCATTATTTAAAGACATTTATTTAAAGAAGACATACTTGCTGAGAATAACACATCTACATTTGACTTTAGGGCAAGTGGTGAATGCTTTCTCTTTTTGTGGCGGTGTTGTACAGTTACAATAGGACGCGGACACATCTTAAGGACACTACAGGTCAATAGGGTAAACATTTTAACTAATAGATACTACCATGAAACAATGTTTTTTTTGGTATTACAAGTTTTCTGAAATGTTATGTTTATATATGCAAATGTTTGTCCAAAGGTGCAAAGGTTTTTATAGAGGGGGTTATGGATATCACTTTTTATCACTCCGTAAGTCAGAAAATGCCATAAAAAAATATCTTTTCACTAGTCTATTAGGCCCATTTCTAATTTATCATTTATCTCTAAAATATTGGAGGTCATTCTTTCTTGACTCTCTTTGTTTTTAGCTGAAAACAATTCTAACGATTCTACTCTTGCTTGACCTCAGCGCGGCTTTTGACACCGTTGATCATGACATCCTCCTGGATCGCCTCCAGCAAGGGGTTGGTATCCAGGATGTCGCGCTACAGTGGTTTCACTCTTATTTGAAAGATAGAACCTTTTCTGTTAGCTTTGGTAACATTTCCTTTTCTTCATCAGCAATTAAGTGCGGAGTACCTCAAGGTTCAATCCTGTGGCCAATCTTATTTTCTTTCTATATGCTCCCCTTGGGCTCCATTCTCTGCCAACATAATATATTTTACCATTGCTATGCTAATGATACACAGCTGTACTTACCTCTGAAACCAGGCGATTCAAAGTCCTTACAGTTGTAGCATGTCTAAACTAGCTATGAATTTTAATAAATTTATGAGAATACCCAATTATGAATTTTAATATTCAGACAATATTAATCTCTCGTTTATCTCCGGGGCACCACCGGAGTTGTTATTAACCTAGAGTCTCCGGACCTATAGGTAGCTTTTAATAATTACACAATTATTCACCAGTGATCAGTTAGTTAATAATCGCTCAGTTATCTTAAATCAATCAGTCAGTCTCATATCTAAAGGGTCAATTCTCTTGGCAGGGACGTAGAAATAGGCAACACACACAATTCCTTGGTTACAGTGAATTTATTAACTAACTAAGGTGATATAAAAAGGTGGTTAAATACATCAGGGAAATAAGCAATGGCTAAACAGTGAGAATGGAGGTTTGATTGTGGGAAGCATTTGACTCACACAGCAGAGGAGAACTAATGAAAGTAAGCTATGAGTTTAGGAGTTAAAAAGACAATATTAACACTATGGGACATCCCTGACCACAGAATGTTTTGTTGGGTCTTACTGCTTGTCGGCGGCCTGCTTTGGCCTGTTGCACAGGTCCCACGCTAGCTGCCCGATCCTGGCTTTTGCTAGGGATTCTCCGGGGTTCTCTGTGTCTGAAGAAAAACCTCAAGGGTTGGCCATCCTCCGTCTGGCCATTCGGCTATTTTCAAGTTTCCTTCGTTGCCGCTGGCGAGACCACGTGGCTTGGTCTGATCTCGGTGAAGTTGGCTCGACGAAAAAGCTTAAAGGGGGCTTGGTCATTCCTGAATTAGACCAGTGTAACTTAAAGGACTGATAACTTTAACAAAACAAAAGAAAGAAAGAAAATAAATCAAGGAAAGTTGCTGGAACTGAGGCACAAATCGATGTTCAGTTCGCGCGTGTAGCTTCAAGCGAAACAAAGACTTGGTCGCGCTGGTCGAATTCTTAGGGCGTTGCCGGGAGAGGCACGCCGGACGCCTGCCAAAGTGTCCAGAGCGGAGAGAAGAGAGAGAGAGAGAGAGAGAGGGCGACATCGTGTGTCACTCTTTTGTGGTCTGGGGCGTGGTTCCCCCAGGGGGCAGTCCTTCTAAACCTTTAATGTCTATAAAAGAAAAGAAAATCTATTTGCGCGTATTATAATCAAATATTTTCCACAATCAAACCTCAATGGTCAAACAGTTGTACGTTCTAGGTTAAGCATTTGGTAACAGGAAAATACTTATTACTTATTGGTCATGATAAATGAGTGACATTTATACATTAACGGCATTTCCGACGATTGTATGGAGCTCAGGTTACATGAGGAAAGCTTAGATTAATCCAAAACAATCTTTCCTTAGGAATTTATTTTATTATTTTTATATATTAATATTTCTATATTATTATTTATTTAGCCTTAAATTCAAGCTGGCAATTAATACAGTATAGTATTACATTTCTTTATCATCATTTCTAAAGGAATTGTGTGAGAAAGTATTGTGAACAAGCATTGGTTACACATAAGATGAAGGAGTGTCCTTAATCTTGCTGAAAATAAAAACACTGCAAAAGTAACTTATTTAGATTCTTTTCATCTATAATATCAACAACAGATAGCAACAACATGGTAACATAACTATTCAAATAGAGGCAAACGTAATCAAGTAACTAAAAGATTATTTAATTAAACAGTTAATGCTTTGAGTCTTTGGAGACTGCAGTCTTTGTTTACATAAAGTTCAGGGCTGTCCGTGGTGCTCTGGATTTTGTCACATCTAGGCGTGACGGAGTATCCCTTTTATGAGGTAATGAAACACAGAGGAAGGTCAGTTGCCACGGTTACATGTGTGTGGGGGGCAGTTTAGGGTTTCCTGCCCCCTTTAAAGGGGAGTTCTGATAGGCTGTTTGTAATCTCTTGTTAGTTTCTTTGTCATTTTAACAATTCAGGCACCGAGAGACTTATCTCGGCTGTTGCCAAAGGTGGCCAGTTTTACGATCAACTGCTCATGAATAGCACTTAGGGAAAGTGACCTTTCCACCCCCATTCTGTCGGGGTCTCTTCAGCCATCTGTTGAAAGTTGATCTCCACCTCCCTGCTTCTCTCTCTCAGGAAGAGAAGAGGAATAGTTTTGAGTAGTTCAAATTTATTTAATATAAAATGCACAAATCCACACTGTTGTCCACTACACAGTCTATTTACAACTGTCTAAATGATATTAAGCGTTGGATGGCAATCAACTTTCTCCAACTAAATGAAATCAAGACTGAAGTGATTTTATTTGGTTCTCCTATCTCAACTGAGGAATTATCAAAAAATTTGGGCCCCTTAATGTACAACCCTTCGCCAGGAACTTAGGGGTTATCTTTGACTCAGCATTAAAATTCGACAAAAATATAAACTCTGTTGTTAAAGGTAGCTTTTTTCATTTAAGGACCACAGCAAAACTTAAATCCATTCTCTCTGTTAAGGACCTTGAAACTGTCTTGCATGCTCTTATTTCCTCTCGAATTGATTACTGTAATTCCTTGTACTCTGGCATCTGTCACTCATCTTTATCACACTTGCAGCTTGTTCAAAATGCAGCTGCTAGATTGCTAACTGGTACAAGGAAGAGTGACCATATAACCCCAGTATTGACTGCTCTTCACTGGTTACCAGTCAAATTTAGAATCGATTTTAAGGTGCTGCTAATTGTTTTTAAGGCAATACATGGACTGGCCCCATCTTATATTTCAGAACTCCTAATGTTTCATCACTCCTCCAGATCCCTCAGATCATCAAATCATTCCGTCTTAGCCATCCCACAGTCTCGTATGAAAACAAAGGGGGACCGTGCCTTTTCAGTGGTGGCCCCAAGACTGTGGAATAATCTACCCCTGATTATTAGATCATCCCCCACCATCCACACTTTTAAGTCTCGACTTAAAACACATTTTTATTCTTTGGCGTTTGAGTCTGTTTAGGGGCACCTGCGCTTGTGTCTTTATTTATCTATTTTGTATCTAACTGCGTTGTTTTGCTGTATGCCATTAATTGTCTGGCCTGTTTTATTTTCTCTGGTTTTATCCATTTATTTATATATGTATGTATGTATTGGGTTTTTTTTTTATTATTACGTCTTTTTCTCTATAACTTGTCCAGCACTTTGGTCAACTCTGGTTGTTTTTAAATGTGCTTTATAAATAAACTTGACTTCACTTGACTAGTCTGAAAGTAGACATAATAACCCACAATCTCAAAATTGACCAGTGTCTTGCCTTAAAAATAGAAAAGGAAAATATTAACCCAAGTAAAGTTTTATAAGCTTTATATGAGTACTGATTCCTCTGTTTTTTGAGATACTGTATATTGATGATAGTGGAGAGTGCAAGTCAAATGGGCATCCATACAAGTGCTGGTGCAGTAACTGGAAGTGTGTTTGTGGGCCATGATTCTACAAATTGATTTTCCCCACAAATCAAACTTTGACTATAAATAATGTGAGGCCTAGCTTGGTGGTTAACAGTGCACATGCATTAAGGTGTAGTTGAAGTGATTTCAGCTTGGGGGACATCTGTCAACTCTGTCCACTCTGTCTCTGCAACAGCCGCTGTCATTCACTTTTTACTTAATTCACATAGTGTATCTATCCACAGCACATATATTTAGAAGCTATATCTCAGCTAAATCACTTCATCACAAATCATCCTGAATAGGAACAGCTGGAAGTTTTTTTGAATCCCTTGTGGCTACCACTGATGCTGATATTTAATGTATTTTTTCAGAAAGCTTACTGATCAAAAGAAATTAATTCCACATGGAAAAGGAGGGGGGAAATCAGCATCTTCTTTGCTGTAATGAAGCCTAACAACTTCAGCGGATTAATAAATTTTCTTCCCTGAAAGAATTACTGTGCCATTTAAAACCATTTCTGACACAGGTTTGTTGGGTGGTAGTTGGGGGTCAGGAGTACAAATTAATACTGATAATCTGCACCTGGGAGGGGAAAAAAGGAAAAGAAGAAAAAAAAGAAAGGGAGTATGTAGTTTCACCACCACAGAATTCAAAGCAGACTTGCAGCTAAGTAAATTTGCAATATTTAATGAGAAATATAAGAAAGTGTTTCCTCTTAGTGCTACTTAGATGTTTTGGCCAGAGGCTGTGTCTGTAATCCCTACAATAGTTTCTCAGTTACGGCAAAAAATAATGGAAAACACTGTCTAGAACACTCAATTAGGATTATACCTGAGGACATAGATTTACATTAAGTGTTCCCCTCTAGAACTGCAAGCATCCATACAGCATACAGCTAAATTATTTAATTCCCTGTGATTGACACAGATGTTAAGGGCACATGTCTTCATCATGTTTCCCTGTTTGTGTGATATTTTAGCAATTTTGCAGAGAAGTGCTACATTGTAGACTGTAATGATGTTATTTTAGCAAGTGCCTGCATTATTTTACGCAGAGACATTAATACATTAAGACATTAGATCTTTCAGAAAGGTTTTCACAACACAGCAGTTTGGAAACACAGCAGTTTGGAAACTTTGCTGATACAAGGTACAAGGTTGTTTAATTGTCATGATAGAGCACAGATATTAACATATAATTAAGTGTATATTGAAATATAGTACCATAAAATAAAATAAAACAAAATATACAGTTATTTATATACATATCTATACACATATGCACAATTACATACAGACATTAAAAAACTGGATTAGTCACATCTTTACCATTAAATTAAATCTTAAAATAATATTTCCAATCACTGTGAACAGGCAGCCGATAATATTAATATGCACAGTTTTTGATTGTCAGCTGACAGAGGGTTTTTATTTCTTTACATGGGACTTCTCTTTGGGACTTAAGAATAAATTCCACACATTTAAAAATAACGAATGAAAATAATTAAGCAATAAAAGCACATTTTGAATCAAAATTTTGATATGAGGACTTACAAGTCAGACTTGTATATTGCTTGTTTTCTTCTGATAGGAGTTGCTGAAGTTCCTGCATTGACTGTCAGCTTGACTCTTTTTCGAGGAGCATTGACTACAAAAAAATAATAGCCTTATGCAGCTGAAGATGGCAAAGGAGACATCTCTGGAGGTTTAGGCAAAGGCTCACCTTCCCTATGGGCAGGCATGGAACTGGCATAAAAACGTTGTCCTCACTAAGAAATTATTTTTATTTATAGGCCAGCCAGAATAATAAATGTCAAATGAAGGATTTTTTTAAAGGTGAAACACAGCTTAGTGGTAGCTCAGTTTTAGGGCTTGACTTACCTATGAGGCATGGGAGAGACATTATAGCCTTGATATGGCCTTGTATAGTCTTTAGTGTTCTTGAAAACACATAAGAATCTCTATATTAATAATTTTAAACTATTTTAATTTTGTGTTTTAATTAATTAATTTTTAAGTTTTAAGACATATAGTGTGGAATTACAATAAATGGTGGTGGGCTGATGCCTACAAGATGGTACATAGGTTCATTGTGCACATTAATACATTTCCAAGACATTATGGCATTGTCATAATGCAACGAGACACTCTTAATTAAGACATATTTTAGGAAACAATTATGGAAATTTGAGAGAATTTCATACAATCCAGAGATCACGGAGGAAGAATATGTCACAGCTGGCACAAGCAGGGTAACCAGAAATACAGGGAACAGGACCCAAATGATCAGATCTGGTACTGTTCACATATTTAATGGCAAATGAAAGAACCAAAGGCTTACAGTCAAAAGTCAAAACCAGATAGGGCAGTCCAGAAAGGAAAACAAATCCGACAGGGAGCAGGCAAAGTCCAAAAGAACAGGCAAAATCCAAGGAAACAACCAGAACAACATGAGAAACAAATGCTGAGGAAATGGCTGGAACGCTAGACAAGAATGAGAACAAATACAAACTGGCACTATGGACAAAGAATCGCACAGAATTCGAATACATTCTGTGGGAAACACAAATAATACTACCCGAAGTTGCTCATTTTTATTTGGGAAAAAAGTCAGCTCAGGAATGTGATAAAAAAATATGTCCCTACCTTAAAACACCTGCTTTTAGAATGTAGTTTGGTTTAACAGTCTGTCCACTTAATAATAATAATAATAATAATATTTATTTGTAGAGCACTTTTCAAAAACAAGTTACAAAGTGCATCAACAAGTGCAAAGACAACAATACAATACCCAAAAGACAACAATACAAGCAAGAATACATTGAAAAGACCAAAATACCCATTTAAGATAAATATAAAATCAAATAGTCAAATAAGATCGGGAAAGGCTCTCCTATAAAAGTATGTTTTAAGAAGGGACTTAAAAGAGTTCACTGACTCAGCCGACGTGATTTCCTCAGGCAGGCTGTTCCAGAGCCTTGGGGCCCTGACTGCAAACGCTCTGCCCCCTTTAGTTTTCAGTCGAGACTCTGGAACAGACAACAGACCTCTGCCCGAGGATCTCAAGGTACGTGCTGGTGCGTATGGGACTAAAAGGTCAGAAATATAACAAGGCGAGAGGCCATGAAGACCTTTCAATAAAATCCTGATCAATAAAATTTTAAAGTCAATTCTAAAGCACACTGGGAGCCAGTGTAATGAAGCTAAACTAGGGGTGATGTGGTCATATTTCTTTTTTCTGGTTAAAAGCCTGGCAGCTGAGTTCTAGACAGTCTGGAGTCGATCAGTAGATTTTTGTGTTAAACAACAGGAGGAGCTGACGTACTGCTGACGTACTGCGGTAAGCGTGTCGACTCATTTCTGTTTCCGGAGCCTGTGTGTTGGTACCGTGTTGTGCTGCTCTCGCTAAGTAACAGTTACAGTTGTTAGATTACAGCAGCCAACTGTCCGCTAAACACTTATTCTTTACAGTAATTTTGCCTAAGCACTCACAGTTCTTTCCATCTTTTAGTGACTGCTGTTCAATTTCATAGTTGTTCTAAAGTTTTGGTAGCTGACGCTACAGTACTTTAGCTTAGCCGTTAGCGACTTTAGCTTAGCAGCTAGCGATGGCTTCTCCTTCTCCCTCTCTCTCTCCCACTTTCTCCTGCTCGGTGTGTCAGATGTTCAGTTACTCCTCTGCCTCCTTTAGCGGTAATGGTACGTGTAATAAGTGTAGTTTATTTATAGACATGGAGGCGAGGCTCAGTGATTTAGAAGTCCGGCTCCGCACCTTGGTAGATCAGTCTTTAGCTACTGTAGCTAGCCAGTCCCCGGTAGTCGGTGCGGAACGGCCTGAGTAAGCCTCTGGTAGCCGTGCCCCGGGATTTCCTGAGCAGCCAGGAAAGGGGGGGGGGGCTCCCGGTTACGCCAATCGGAGGTCACTAAGATTAATGTTGAGGTAGTGTGTACATATGCAAAAACAATGTCGGACACCGTAGTTTTCTCTGGACCCCTGCCAAATCTGACCAGTGATGACATGTATAGCCGCATGTCGTCATTCCGCCGCTGGTTGTCAAGGTGGTGTCCAGCAAATGATGTGGGCTTTGTAGATCATTGGCAGACTTTCTGGGGAAGACCTGGTCTGATCCGGAGAGATGGCATCCATCCCACTTGGGAAGGAGCAGCTCTCATTTCTAGAAATCTGGCCAAGTTTATTAGTGGACCAAATCCATGACAACCCAGAGTTGAGACCAGGAGGCAGAGTCGTAGTCTAACACACTTCTCTGCCCTTCTAATTCAGCAGTTACCCACCCAAAACCCTACGCAGAGTCGCAGTCTAACACACTTCTCTGCTCCTCCATTTCAGGAGTTACTTAGTGAAAATCCTATAGTGACGG
>NC_060162.1:12479407-12516855 GCF_021292245.1 Micropterus dolomieu | reverse complement strand
ATTTGACAGGTAGGATGAAAACCATTCTAAGGCAGTACCAGAGATCCCCACCCAGTGCCTCAGTCTGTCTAACATGATGTTGTGATCAATGGTGTCAAAAGCAGCGCTAAGGTCCAGGAGTACCAGGACTGAGCACATACCTTCATCAGCAGACATTAAAAGGTCATTGGTGACTTTAAGCAGGGCAGTCTCAGTGCTGTGGTACTTCCTGAAACCAGATTGAAACTTTTCAAATAATTTGTTATTTTCCAGTACAGTGAGCAATTGTTTGGACACAATTCTTTCTAGAATCTTTGCAATAAAAGGCAGTTTTGAAATTGGTCTAAAATTTTGCGGGAGGGAGGGATCTAAACCAGGTTTCTTTAAAAGCGTGTTCACGCAAGCCGTTTTAAAATAATCAGGGACACAACCAGTAGATAGGGAGCTGTTAAAAACAGAGATCAAATGGGGCTCAACAGAATCCATTACTTTCAGTAAAAAGCACAAGGAGGGGTTGGGTTTACCAGCTCATCCACAGTCAATCCAACAGAAACCTGGGATTGTGTCTATGTGTAGTAATGAGTTCAGAAAAATAGTGTGTTCTCGCATTCTTAATCATGTTATTGTAGATAATTAATAAATCCTTCAGACTGAGGTAATGGACTTGGAAACTGGATTTTCCATCTGTGCTCTGCTTTCCTGCATTCCCTTTTTAGGCTGCAAATGCTGTCATTTATCCAGGGTTGCTTACTAGCTTTAGACGTAGGCCTAACCTTTAGAGGAACAGTAATATTTAGTGACAACAAGCAGATACGATTGAAGTGATCGACCAGATTGTTGGTGTTGGAATCAGACAGGTGTTGGCTTTGGCTCTGAAAGAATGTGCAAAACTTTGAAACACTTTGTTCATTAAAGATGCGAGAACACACGGAGCTTGGTGAGGCGGCATGAGTAACAGGCGAATCGCAGCTAAAAACAATACATCTGTGGTTAGATATGGTCATGTCCACTAATTCCACAGAGGAAATGGTGACACCCAGGGTAAAAACCAAGTCCAGTGTATGACCACAGTTATGTGTTTGCCATTTGACATGTTATTTGAAGTTAAAAGAAGTGGCCATATTTAAAAAGTCAGTTGCATTAACATTGGTGGGGTCATCAACATTAATATTAAAATCACCACAAAGAACAATTCTGTCATAAAACCAGAGTAGATAAAAATTCAGGAAGTTCTGATAAAAATCCTCCAGGCGGTTTTGGGGGGCGATAAATTATAACAAATATGATAGGTTGCAGCCCTATCATATTTGACCACTGGGAGCAGAGGATATTTAAATAGCATAAAGTAATGTAGGAAGTGGGGTTTAAAAACAGACCTGTTTTCTACTTCTTGGCTTGTAGTTATCGCATAATAGGCACACCTATCAAAAATAAAGACAGTGGTTCTACTTTTTTTTTAGTTTACCATACTGTGTCTTAATAACAGAAAAAGTGACAAATGTCAGAAAAATATTACCCAAAGATTCACTAAGATAGTATATTTCAGGTCCACTTTGATGGACGCTAATCAACCCCTATTTCTTTTTCCCCCCTATATAGTTAAATAAGTTTTGTCTGCTTCAGTGATGTTTTATTCTGCTGCTAGGTGGGAGTTTTTTCATCTCTGTGGCCGAATATTAATTGTTGCACCCTCTGCAATGTCCACATCACTTTTTATATTTATTGTTGGTCTTTGTGTTTGGGTTGACACGGAAGGATATGTGAGTAATGCAAAATATAACAGGAATTAACTAACCTAAAACCCAAAACCATGACAGAACACTACCCTAGTAGTTTCAACATTATTGTAGACCATGACTAGTGTTTCCTCTGTTTTTGGATTTCCTGTCTACTTTTTGGACCTTTTGAATTTTGACTTTTTTCATGCTCCGTTTTGGATTTGTTTTCATGTTGACTGTTTATCTTGTTTTGTCCTGAGCATACCTGACTACCCTGTAAGCCTTTTTGTATTTTTGTGCACATTAAAATTAATTAAATGTTTTTGTTGTTTTACCTTGGTGTTTGTGTCTGTGTTATATCCCTGATTTTCCTGATCCTTTCATTGCCATTAAAATCCACAGGAATTCCACAGCATTCTCAGAGGATACTTAACATTTCCATCAATTTCCAAATAGAACCCTAATGGGTTTATCTAATCATATAGAATCCTATTATATAGGATTAGTCAATTAGGCAAATGGGACTAATTGATTAAAATTATTCCTTTTATGATACATTGTCTCTCTCCATGCAAATGTCACAAACAATGTTATAATGCTAAAGCACCTGGCCTTGATTTCTCTCAAATAGACTCACGTGTTTGTGAGAAGCAAGTTCAAGCACTCCTCATTATTGCCCTTGGAGCTGCATCTAATCTGGCTCTTACACTGCACAACGTGAAGAAGTATTGATCCCTGGACACACTGTGTGTTGAATGAACGGTAATGAAAGCAGCTGTGAGGATAGAGACTTTTTATTATATAGAGGCTTTGCTTTGCCTGCAGTGTTCTTTAAAGGACATTGTACAAAAGGCCACAGACAGTATTGACATTGTGAATCACCCGTGTTCATTCATGTGTTCTGTATCAATCTGAAACAACACAATATATAACTAGAAGTCCAGTTTTTTTTTGAAAAAGTTTGTTTTTCAAAGTGTGATCCTCAGATTTCACATTGTAATATTTTCACTGGTGGTACCTTAAAAGCATAAATGTGTTATAGTTGTATGAACTTTTCATTTTTGTTCGTAGAATACATTTTTCATCCATCCTCTGCTACTGGCACACCATTTATAACCCTCATAACGTGATTTAAAAATGGAAGAAATGCAATAAATAATTACAAAATGTTTAATTGAGGTGCTTAACACCTTGATTCTGCATGCACTTGGCCCTGGAGAATACCAGATGTTTGATTAATCCATCTAATTGTTTTAAGAGCTCAAAAGCTTCAGGAGAGAACACCACCATAATTTATGAACAGAATTAGCCTAAACCAAAGAAGTGGTGCATTAGCTACATATCTTAACTGTGATTTCTTTTGAGCACAGCATCAGTGTGTGTGATTACTTAACTGTCATCAGTCAACAGGACACATGCACACTAATGTCATCAGTGCTAACAAGCTTGGTGGTGTTGTGCATCACAATGACAATATCAGCAATTCAGGGCTGCTGATTTTCATGGTAATGGTACGCAAAGGTTTAGAAATCTGCAACATGACTTTCTTGCACATAGGAGTAGGGATGTTATTTTTGAAAATTATCTCCTCAAGGGAATTAGTTGATGGTGCTCACATCCAAAAACAATTAACTATACTGACATGACTAAATGCTTTCATTTGTAAGTGAAGCCACAGATGTCAGTGTTAGCATGTTTTTTATTCATTCAGTGCCAGGTAAGACAAGACTGCAAGTTATCAGTGTGACCTGTAAGTCTATATATGAAGACAATTGAGACAATTGTAGCTCACACTTGAATGTTTTGTTTGTATTTGTGTGTTTGTGTTTGGTGTGAAGGTCTTACATTAAAGTGATTTTTATTTCAGGAGTTAGCAATCTCATCATGCATGGGGCAATCTAAGAGCTGATAGGGTTTGTAGCTTATATGTTGGAGCAGGGCTGCACTAGGAAAAAAAATAGGCCGAGGCAGCCCACCTAACTTGGTCAGACACCCCTCACTAATACAACAGCCTTCCTTTTAGGGGGTCAAATTAGGGGTGTGACGAACCCTTGAGATGGGACATTGCACGAGATCAGTGGGCATGACGTTAGGAAAAAATATAATTTAAAAAGCCTACTATGTAAGAAAAATATTTATTGATTAAATAATTGATAGGTGGGTCTGGGGGTTTCTTCTATATTTACATTGCATTGCAAGTTTTTGTGCAAATAAACCTTTTTCATAGCATTTTTTGTTGTTAATCAACAGTTCTTAGTGCAAGCTATTTTTAAGAACATTTTAACAAATGCTTTCAAAAAGTGGTGGCTACATGTCCCCAGCGTCCCCAGTGTAAATGACCCTCCCTCCCTGCTCCCTCCCTGCAGGTTGAACTACTCCATGCTTACTGCTTCACCTCCACTCTCCTCCTGCTCTCTCTCTCCCTCGGCCCTGTCACTTTGTCACTCTGCTTCACCAACGCCACCTCCTCTGCCTGGCAGCGGCTACAGCTCTCCTTTACTCCTTCTAGTGCCTGTGCCTGTGCCTGCTGCAGCCCTACTAGCAAAGGTTGCCCCAAAGGTGCGTTGGCCCACTGGGCATTTGCTCGGCATGCCAGATTACCAGTCCAGCCCTGGATTGGAGATTATCCTTTTCATGATATACAAAGGATTTTGGCTCACACAATATCAACCCTTTTCTATAAATGAGACCTGCTCTTGTAATTAAAAATCTAGTCAGACTCCTTCGTAAATGAAATGAGTTCATCTATTCTAAATAAAGGGTGAGTTTGTTGCTCCCCGTGAAGAATGATAGTCTGCCAACAAATGATGCTGGCTGATTTTGACCTTGGCACACCGTCTTTGACACCCTGTTGTTTTATAATCAAGGTTGCTATTTGTCTTCGTCATTATTGTCATGGCAATTTGTAACTGCTGAGCTAAACAGTGTTAAACTGGACGGTAAAAATCTTACAGAAACTGGGCATGTTCCCAGAATACTGTAGAAAAAAAACATACTTTTTTTTATCTTTATGATGAAAAGTTCTTTCCCACAATGGATTGTGATGCATTTCTGGCCAAAGAAAAACAACAATGACAAGACCAGTACAGAAAATTAAAATACATGATAAAAGACTCCTTAATACTCAGTATTACACAGTTTGACACCAAAAATAAGGTAGTGTGCAAGATTGCTACAGCAATAACTGCTTGCCACTAAACACCGCATGTTGCCCTTGGCAAAATATGAGGATCTCACAAATTACCACTTTAAATGAGAAATGCCACTTCATATTTCTGCGCGAGTGTGTGCGTACTGTGGTGTTTTATGCAGCCACCTGGGCTGCTAGAGCCATGCAGAGAGCAGTTTGTATATCTGACATTTTAATGTAATGCACTCTAAAACAACAACGGCAGAAACCATGGGTATGAAAATTACAGTAGAGGCATCACCTCTTTGACACACTCAATAAATATGTAACATGTTGTGTCCACCTTTTGTACAGAAAATGTTCTGTGCAACTAAAATGAAAACGTATGAACACAAGCTGGTGGATCCTCTTAGCCAAGAGCCCCACATATTTGACAAAGGACTTTAAAGCTAACAGCTGCTGATTAATCATGATGGGACTAAATTACTGGCTGCCTCTCAACCGGGTATGGAGCTGGATGCCCAGTGCACTAAGAACCTCCTTTGCATGTACTTGACAGCTGCATAGACTAAGTGCCACTTTTGCCAATTTAGCTGCATCTTTCTACTCCTTCTACAGTAAGCCAAAATAGCTTTGAAATACTGTGCATTTAAAGTGCTATCACACATTCAAAATCAATTGTTAATTTATAGGGGAAATGGTTCCTGGTAAAATTTAGACTAGTAGATTTTATGACTTATGACAATCTTAATAACTCCTATTTTGTTTACACATAACTATGTAAAACAGAGCTTTGGAGAGTGGCAGAAAATGACACCAATTACTAATCCAAATTAAAGATTAACCTTTAGCTATTCAATACTTCCTATGGTTGTTTCATGGTAAAATGCATTACAATACTTTGCTCTAAGGCTTTCATTGCACACATTACATTACATACATTTATACATAGGATTCATTAAATTGTTTAATAAAGTCACCAGTGCAACAGCTATTTTCCTGTAGTTTGCAGAGGGAGGAAAATTACTGAAGCAGCTGTCAGATTTTGTTCGTTTGAACAACGTTAGCTATAGAATTTTTTTAGGGCTGACCACGAATAGTCGAAGATTTAATACATCTCAAAGTCAAAGCTTCACAGCGAAACGAGGATCATGCCATTTTGGTGATATGATGGTGCTCAACGTCTGATTTTACATAGAACTACCAATTTTCTCCAAGTAAGTTAATACCTATTACAATATAAATTTCAACACATAATACTATAAATAAAAATGTGAAAAGTGTGGGACTAAAAATGTGAAAAGTGTAACCCTAACCCTCAAGGCAGGGTGCATCAGTGGGCATGTGTATTGATGAACCACACAAAGAATATTACATCGTATTTAAATAGTACTTGTAATAGACCCGCGAGGAACCTCAACATGCATGCAGTTGTCGGCAGCATGCACGCAAAACTCTGCACAAGACCAGTGAATGGCAGGAGAGCAGAGAAAACATGGTCAACAATAAGCCTCAGTTTAGCTGGAAATGTACAGTGTAAGTTACACTGACTAATGAACAGAGGAAGATTAAAGCGGAGCTACTGTGTTTAATGTCCCCACTCCCACCCCTGGCTTGCAATTGCCGTACACAAACACACATAGGACTACATGATTCGTCTATCAGTTGACTAAAGGCAAAACTTGACAACTCTGATTCGACTATGTAAATCCTTAGTCGGGGATAGCCCTGGCATTTTTTATTTATTTTGTGGTTTGTTAAGTGAGGTATACCCCGGTTGTGTAGTAAACACAGTCCGACACTCCTGTGTGAGAGGGACTCGCAAAAACCAGGGAAACAGTGGACCTGTTCTTCTTTTGGGCTGGCAATTGAACTGAATTTAGTTGTCATACGCCAAATACTTTATGGCTTTGTGACATTTTAATTTTATCATTGGCTGGTCAACTTAACCATCACGCTGCATCAAATGAAATTAGATTCGATTAAGTTAAATGGCTATGAAATTAGCAGAAAAATGAATTAGGGATATATAGTAGCAAATGCTGAAATAGTGTCTAAAAGACTGAGCCATGAAACATAGAGGTATAGTTTATTGTTGTGGCAGTTATCAGAAAATAAGATCTGCTACTGATGGGGGAAAAGCGGGTTTTATGAACTATACACATAGGCCACTGTGATGTTTGTGATGATGTTAATTTAGTTATGGTTGTATGTGTTTTTCATATAATTTTTTCAACCACAGGAATGTCAGTTGTGATAAGTGATAATGAGACAAGGTCAGAAAGACACAAAGAGGCTGTATTTGTTTAGATTGGCTATGTTGTTTACTTTATTTTGTCTAGGTTATAGATGATCTGTCTTAAGAGTTCATGTAGGATTATTATTGTAGGGTGTCATTTGTTTTAGATTTTGAGTATCAGCGGTGAAAATCTGTCACCTTTCAATGACAATATATCAAGCTTGGTGCTGTTAATTAGCCTGATATAGTTGAGTTGTTATGATTTACCAAACAATAGCCATTACAATTTGGATATAACGTTAGGTAATAACGTTGTAGTCTCATGTTAGTGTCTCTTTAAGGCCCCCTTTGCTAAAAGCCCATCTTCTTCTGATATGTCAACTTCCCGATGCCTGCTAAAGACTTGTGAGCCACTCCAACCACTTCTCTTATACAGCCAGTGCTGTGAGCCTGCATCGCTTCACCCTCTTGCCATTGTGCTGAACGGCATATGACAGCTTACATACAAACCTATCTTGGAAAATAGCGATATGGGGCACTGGATTTGATGAATTTACTCAGTTTATCAGACAAAAGAGACAAGAATTAGGTTGGAAAAACGGTAGACACCGCTTAGTGCTTCTGTGGGCCAGGTAGGTACCAGAAATGCTTGGTCTGGCAGATCTACTCTTGGCCTCACTAATAACTGTACAAAAACACGCAACTTTTATAACTTTATTCCCAGATTATGGTGAAACTGGACCATATTTTATTGAGTTTTAGATGGACAGAAAACTTTAAAGTAAGTGCTAACTGTAATGTTAGTTGCGGTTAGCTCAGCTACTGAAGTCAGCAAAGCTAGCTGCACGGCTATCACTAAAGGTGCTTTCAGACCAAAAGCGAAGTTTGGGGCGGTGAGTTTAAATACAAAGTCAATGCAAAGATGCGTAGAGCGAAGCGACGCGAAGGGGGCAGGGCAGGCAACGCAAAGGAATTTGCGTGAGTTGAATATTTTCAACTGAAGTGAGAAAGTCGCATGACGCTGAGTCATGATAGCCTATCAGTGTTGAGATTCTCCGTACATCACCGACGGCTTCAGAGCGATATGTGGAGAAAGCCGGGCAGAGCTGCTAAACCTGGGGGAGAGGAGCAGGGAACAGTGCTACAACCTCTGGACAAATAAACACCCGTAGTCAGACTGGATTATGCTCTAACAACTACGGCGTTTACTTGCGGGAGGAGCTCGGAGTAAACTGCTTTTATTAAATTAGCTTTTTACTCAAGTTTTTGGGATTACAACGTTGATTTATCTTCACTGGAGCTTCTCAGCAGCTAGCTTCCGTGCACATCCGGTTCCAGTGTCGGACTACGACTTCATATTTATATAAAAAACTGACAAAACTGGACATTACTTGGAGAAAAGAAAGCGAGGAGGTTGATCTACCTGGTGAGTTCAGAAAACATGTGTCTGTAACTTTATTCATCATTATACTTTACTGTGACCAAGTTAGCCCTGATTGATCCAAACTCCATTCAGAAAATAAACATTTTAGAAGTTGTTGTCCTGCTGTCTTGCTGACAGAGCATGAATTCATATGTTTAACAAATCTGCATCATGTTGTAGTTGTAGTAGTTTCGGCATCAGTTTAATCCGTTTATTGCTATTTAATCACAGCAAAATGTTTACTTACTACTTGGTTCATACAGCTGTAGTAATGGCAAATTGTGTTTATTCACATTATCGTGTTAAAATCGCCTTCTCGTGTTGTGTGTGAACACATGCAGCGAATGTACTCACGCGAGGAAAGCGTGGCGAGGAGAAAATTCGCGTTTGATCTGAATGCTGCATAAGAGCTGGAGAAAGCACTTTAAGTAGAGTGGTGGAATACTGGGACTTTGTGGATGTGATGTGCCTGGAGCAGATCATGTGCTGATGACCGTATAAGGACATCCATGCCTAGCTGAAGTCAGCTAGGCAGGAAAGTGGAAAAAATGTCAAATAAAACTAATATTCAGAGCAGTCTGAAGCCTGTGCTTTTTGCTCACAGGCATTACTTTTACATAGATTTACCTCATTATTTGAAACTTTGGCTGCATTTAGTATGAAAGTCCAACATTGTAACAATATATACATGACATAAAATAAGAGAAAGCATAAAAAGTCCTCTTTAAAAAGCCAGCGCAAATCGTTCAGTCAGCCTCTGGAATAGAGATGAGAGCCTGTCCTTGGAGCACCTGTCTTGTAGTTGTCAAAGGGAAACTGGATGTGTGCGTGTGTGTGTGTGTGTGTGTCCAGAATGTGGAAGTATATCTTGATCCACAGCAGCTGCCCCTGAAGCACAATGACAAGCATGCTCATTCAAACACTCTTTGTGTTAAGTAGGATAGAATCAAATCTGTTTTATTTTCAGATGGAGCCAAATCCTATTTGTTTTCTTTCTGTCCCAACAATACTTTTCCATAATCACATTAACACAGTTGATGTGAAAAGTTGAATATATAAAATGAGCTCTTTTATCAGCAGTCTTTGATGAATTATCATTTTCTCTTCAAATTTAAATTTTGGGTATACTGAAATGACATTTGTGAGGCAGTTTGTAATCATATTTCCTTTATTAATGGAGTTTTCTTTATGGATGTCCATATCCTTATCTCACTGGCATTTCATTATATTTCAGAGTGTTTATTAAAAAGAACTAATCATAGGTCTTGGGGCCGACATATTTTCATTGAACTTCATTAACTGCTGCTTTTGATAACATAGTGACACTAACTATGTGACATGCTCACCTCTAAATGGACAAATGTTAAGTAAGGATCCAGAATGTGGAGAAAACAGAGCTAATATTAAGTCCTTATGGTTAAATGTCCCTTTCACCCAGAGAGAATATGCTTTACAAAGGAGGCATAGTTGATACACCCGTTGGCATCCTCCTGTCCAGCCATCAGTCTGTCCACCTCGTCTTCTGTCATCCTCTCTCCCAGTGTTGCCAGCACATGACGCAGCTCTGCTCCCATGATGGTGCCATTGCCTTCCTTGTCAAAAACCCTGAGCCCCTCCACAAAATCCTCAAAGTTGCCTTGGTCTTTTGCACGGGAGATATGTTGCAACATTGGCAAGAAGGTCTCAAAGTCCACCATTTTAGTGCTCATGTCTTCTGGTCGTGGTTTTCCAAGCACTTTCAGCACATCTGCATTGGTCGGATTCTGGCCGAGAGCTCGCATCACGTCTCCGCACTGAGCGTATGTAATCTTCATTTCTCCAGTCGGTGTGCGGTCGAACAAGGTGAAGGCTTCCTTGAACTCCTCAATCTGGTCAGCGCTGTACTCAAGAGTGACGCTTTTGGGATCAAAATCAGGCTCCTTGGGTGGCGCAGGCAGTGGCTCTGGAGGTGGAGCTGGCTTAGCAGCTGGAGGTGCGTCTTTCTTAGGCTCTGGTTTTTTGGGCTCAGGTTTCTTAGGTTCAATCTTCTTTGGTGCCATGTTGTTAAAGGATTCAGAGGTGAGCTGGTACTCGCTGAGAAACAAGCAAGTATCTGAAGGGATTGGAAGTGATTCCCAAGCACAGAGGGTCAACCTCCCCTTCCAAAGCTTTTATAAGTGCTTTATCTAGGGAGCGAGATAGCAATTTCCAACTGCACACTATAAAAGGAAGAAAACCAAAATAGATTCCCATAGCAAGTGATGTCAACATTAAGTATTGTTCTCAGCTGCTGTCATCTAGCCGACAGGGCTATTTGCTGTCATTAGCGAGGGTCCAGTTGCAT
The DNA here is from genome assembly GCF_021292245.1 of Micropterus dolomieu. Taxonomy (NCBI): domain Eukaryota; kingdom Metazoa; phylum Chordata; class Actinopteri; order Centrarchiformes; family Centrarchidae; genus Micropterus; species Micropterus dolomieu. Next base: position 12,506,043 of record NC_060162.1, on the reverse strand, counting down.
TAGGCCGAAAATGTTCTGTCTCACTGATGGACAAAGGGATCACAGCAAAGTCAATGTATAAGCCCATGAGGGAGAGGGACCAAAATAGCTTTTCGTGCTATATCCTAAAAGACTGGGAATCATTACTTTCTGGAACAATGCTTTTCCCCCCCAGAAGTTGTAGAAAACTCACAAATAGTTATAGTCCATTTCAGGATCGATCAGCACACTTAACAAGAGGGGGGCATTCTCTTTTGAGAAAATAAGATGTTAGGGCTTGAGGGAAATGCATTAAATCTGTCTTAGAATCTACGCTATGACTTTATAGTTTGTAAGAGACAGAAGGTCTTCCAAACCTTATTTCAATGAGAGATGCGTTTGGATACTATCAGTGCCCAATAATACAGGGGATTATAATTTCCCCTGTATAATTTGGGGATTTTGGCAATTTCTCATTTCCCAGATAAATGATAGCTTGCATTTTCTCTCCTGTCACTTAGAGCGTTCCACGATCTTTAGAAACCTGGCATGCTCTCACAGATCCTAACGGGACTCTTAATTAATGCTTTCTTAAAGGCTGATGTACTGAAAAGGTCAACCAGTTAAGCCCATAAATGTTAAAAATACAGTCTGTGCCAGTATCCATTGTAAGACAGTATATATGTTGTCTGCTGCAGATGCCTGATTGATATTTTGTATAGATCCTATAGATTTAAAAAATAATAATTTTAGTTACATGCTTATTTTTTGTAATTTACACAATTTACAATTACAGTGCTTTAAACAATAATACCGGGTATTCAAATGTCTCTGTGTGTTTTCCATGCCCAACTCTTTGTACAGTATGTTATATCTTTCATGCAAGCAAGGCTATTCCATTATGTGTCAAGTTTATAAATACGTAATATGTTTCTAGGCTTTATGTAGATGACTGCTGTGTAATACCCTCCAGTGAATGATAAATAACCAACAAAACATTAATTTCATTTACGGGAGGATATGTATAGGATGTGAAGTTCTGTGCCACAATTTTAATCACGCAATTGTAATTTTATGCATACATCACAGTTTATCAACTCAGTTTAAGACAGCTAAAGCCTGTCATGCGATAATTGTATTCACCCTTCTCTATCTTCATGCCAGTCCCCCTTGATTCATCAATTTAGAGCTTGAAGTCCTTGGACAGTGTAGTTAAAGTGTGCAGATGTGTGTGTGTGTCTGTATAGTTGTCCTTAGCCTAAGATCATTATCACCCTTTTCTTTGCTTTTGAGGTCATATGTCTAGTAAAACTGACAGCTAATTTGTCGTCCTTTGGTGTGCATGTGGGTCTGTGCACATTTGTGTCTGACAGAAACAAAGAGTGAGACCTGCAAAGGCCAAATGGAACATCGATATATAAACTTCATAAATGTAGGATTCTAGGTATTTCCCTTATGGCCATTATTGAACAAAAATAAATGACAAAATGGTTCTATGTTTTACCTCATTTGCTATATGCGCTTCACTTGGATGGGTTACTTACTGGTAATGAATACTGTCATTTCATCCACCAAAGAGCAATTTAATCCTCTCCCATTCATAGTAACCTCAAAGTTACAACAGCTGCTGGTTGGCATCTTTAAATTTCAGCAAAGATAAACCCCATGTTGTATGTGAGCAACATCAAACATCGAGTATCACAGAGAAACAAACTATTGCAAAGTCAGCTTTGTGGCTTGAGCATCAGCTCAAAACTCCGGAGCAGAAGCTTTATCCAGCTGTCACTTGGCTGTACACAGATATGGTGCTGCGTCATGGAGGTGCACACTTGTTATTGTTTCTGCTTTCCCTTAAACTTCTATTGCAATGACTGAAACAGTGGATTACTGCTTTCAGCATCTCAAGTGAAAGCTGTCTTTGATTTTGATTGATTGATGGATTGATTTTATCTAATTTTCAAAAGCTCAACTTAAACTTTGCTGTATCACTACTTACCAACTATGTACTTCTGTCATGAAAAGGTTTTTATGATTTGGGATATACAGGCTGAAACGGCAAGTTTCTGATCACTGTCTTCACGGACATCTTCTTGAGTGGCACAGAGTTAATAAGTAAAACAATCAGTATGATTATAAAAAAAAATGCTGCACATGGTAAAACTGAAGTCTGATACCACTCAATATTGAAGATGATGTTTAATATTGCTTGATGCCCCTGTGTTTCACAACTGGAAATAAGATGAAGAAGCCAAAATCCACGAGTGACAGTGCATGGCAATATTACAGTGTTACAATGCACATTATTACAAGTGTATAAGAGTACAAGTAAATATTTTCAGTGCGCTGTCTGAATGCGGCTCATTCAAACATAACATCCTATCTGTTAAAAAAAGTCTAGTCCAGTGTTACATTCCTTACTGAATATTGAAACCTTGATGCCATGGTGACCTAATGGATTTATAGTGTTAACATTCTCCTCTCAGGCCTGCAATGTAACCAACAATAGTTCTTAATTGAGTTGCAAGATGTTGATGTGCATTGTGTCACTTTCTCATATTTGGGTTATCCTTGTTTTGAAGCTTCACTAATCAGTATTTTTATGTTTGCAATGAGCACCAAAATCTAAACTAAATCACTATATGTAATATGAAAGAGACAACTCATGGTAATAAACCTACAAGCACTATGGAGAGATGGAGCAAATTTCACTTATATCAGCCTAGTGTACAAATGGTAAAACAAAATAATAATTGTAAATAAACTGTAATACATGTCATGGCTTTGTGTTAGTGATCTTTAAAGATGATGGGATTCCTCTCTTCTCTTAAACAATATTGTCCATACAAAAAAACTTCACAATAGCTATTCTGAGATGTTTCTGGGCAAGAGAAAAAAAATCTAACCTTTATCCACAAAATCCCTACCTAAAGTTAGTCATTCCACTGTTAACTCCACTGGGTAACTCTGGGTAGTGAGTGTTGGCTTGCATGCCTGTGTTTTTGGGGAGGTCCTCAGAGCGTTTGTTTATATCTGTGTGACCAGGCAAAGAGAGGGTGGTCAAAGACAGCAAGCCCTTAATCCGTGAGATAACACTGGGAATGAGGGCAGGCAGACCACTGGTCTGGTCTGCGCTAATAAAAGAGAGTGATTGAGACAGCGGTTACATTCCTCCTATGGCCCTGACAGGGTGTGACTTAGACTTTAAAGATTCAGTGTTTAGTTAAGTGTCTAAAAAGGGAAGCAGCTCTAAGCCCTTTCTTCCCACTGGAGCCCTATTGACTGTGTTGCATATGTAATAATTTCACTCATCTCGTATTATAAACAGAATACTCTGTTCAGATAAGAATAAGTGAGGGGTTCTCCTCTCTGTGAGACAAAAACATTTTAAAACTCAGACAATGTTATTTATTCTTGGAAACCCCTCAATCAAACCAAACAAATCTGTGGCTCCATAAGAAGAGCCAGCTACTGTACTATGGACATTTAAGTGTCTTGCTAAAAATACTATGAATTCATGGAATCAATATGTTGAACAAAAACTATAAACACCAGCAGCTGCCCATCAAGATTCAATTATGTGTTGACAGTAAGGTATTTAATGCCTAAACATTATTTTGCACCCTCCCTCACCACCACCACCACACACACACACACACACACACACAGCTGCCACTCCAGAGAGCCATCAACATCCACTCTTCCAAACAGATATAGCAATTGTTTGAATTAGCTAATCTCAAATAGGATTTCATTTCTCTATTTTATGGCGCCCTATAGAGTGTAGTGAACAGCCATACAAAACTTTTCTTATGCGTTCAGTAATAACATTGCGTTGTTATAATGGAATGACTGTTGCAGGAACCAGCTTGCAGACATCTGTGTAAACAATTTAATTAAGACCATGTTTGATGAATTATAGCTGGTGAAGGCACTGCCTGTTCTAATACTTCAGTTTCTTAATTACACCAGACATCCATGTGTTCATTCGCTTTGCCTGCCCCATACTCTTTCCCCCAGCTCACAATGATAGAAATTGAAAAACTACAAAAGGGAAAGTGCATTTCACACTCTACTGAAGCAAAGCAAGCAATTTGAAATTAATCAAAACACAATAAGTTTACAACATGATAAAGAGGTGCTGTATATGAAATGAAGGGAGTCAATTTGTGATACTCAACTCTATGTTTGGTATTATAACATTCAAAATGGTAGTGTCCAAGAATTGCATTTGGACTAAATTACATTTTAGGTGAGAAAGGTGAAATATTTACATTATTATAATAAACAAGTCTAAATATAAAGTCTTAGTTATCCTTTTCGGTAGGCCTAAATGGAATTTGCATATGCTCTTTTCACACATGAATGACAGACAAAAAAAAACCTCAAGCAAACGGAATTATGTGTCTCTCATGCAGACAGTTATACAGTTACAGTTAGTTTTACAGCTCTATATATAGATCCGACCTTTGTCATTGCAAAAGGTACACCATGAGTGAAGCCAAGCATTGAATGTCAGCACTCGTAATAACAATAGCCCTGACTTAACCCACTGAACCTTGAGTCAGAGCGGAGCATATTTCATGCTCAGGGTCCGATTATCATATGTGATTCAGATAATCGGTGTATCCTGTTTCCTTAGAGGGGCCCATCGAATACACCACCCCAGGTCAAAAATCAAGCAGAGTTATATTCAGGGCCATGTATCCCAATTAGATAGGCTAAAGAACAGCACAGTTAAGTGACATTGGAAAATGCTGTTTGTTTATATATATTTACAAAGTAATTGTCATTTCTAGCACAAAATGGTCTGTGTTATGCTATTGGAATTATTACACATTTCTTGTTGAATTTATTTCTCACTGTGGCAAATTTATAACAATGCAGAAGGTTAGCTGGGGCCATTGTTGATGTTAGTTCAGCATCGGTATGTACTATTTAGCATCTTCAGTAAGACTGTAAAGATTTAAAATTAAACTGCCTCTGTTGCCAACACACTATGACAGTGCATGTTGACTTGTGAACTTGTAAAATTTCAATATAGTCCTATGTACTCTATCATCTTTTAGTTTATATTTGTTTCTTGTCAAGGTACCCATGTCTGTACCAAAGAATAGCTGGGAGATCACAGTGCACACCCCCGCCCACTAGGAATGAGCACTATGGCTCTTTCTCACAAGCTTGGCTTGGAATGCTGACGGGGAGATTAGGGAAGTTTCCAAGCTATTCATACCCCCCTCCCTCACCTATTCTCTGCAGAGTACTTGGCTTGGTGGCAGAATCCTCTCCTCTTCAGCTGGACTGGTCTATTTCTGATGTGCCTCTGATGCCGTGTTTGGAGCGTGTCTCTGAATGGCTTGTACCTGTTTATCCCAGCAGCACACAGGCTTATAAGATGTTTTCCTCAAAGCTTACCAGGTGCTTTTCTCAGCTGGAATGCCTGTATGTTTAATTCAGACCCTTAATCCTGGCAAAAGTGGACCAAACATGTCTTCAGAGGTCTCTCACTATCTATCACAGAACTGTGGACTGTTTACCTTTCTTTGCATCTCCTGTAGTTTGCATGTTTACTCCTCTCCTCAAAGTTAACTGCGTCTGTATTCACAAGTAATGTATTTTGACAAAACAGAAAAGACTGCATAGCCATTACTCTGAGCCATAAGAAATCTGCAACATCTAGCATTATCAGAAATACATATGCTGTGTTAAGAAAGAAGCAGCTTTAAAAAAGTACTTCCAATAACCATAAAGAGTTGCTTTGATAGCTGGTTTAATATTGACAAGATGCATTATAGTTGCTATGTTTACTGTGGCAATAATATCTGAATTTTTTCAGTCCATATTTCACACCACGGCTGTTCATGAGCTCTTTTACTACACATTGGTGAGGTGGGTTAATATTGGGAGAACAAAGACATTTTTTTTTTTTTTACCAGCATGCCATTAGTTTGACTCGTTTAGTTGTGACAGATTTGGCTTTATGCCAGTGTATGTTTTCTGGAAAGAGCTCTTGTTTGCCAACAAACAGCATTTTTCTATGATCTTTGTGCTGAACTCAGTACTTGTTAAAATCAGATTGTTCTATTCTATTTTCTTTTCATCTGAGCTTTCAACTGATCTTTGCTTGAATGCAGTTTTGAAGTTTTCTTATGGACACTAAGAAGAACGGCTGTTCCCTCAGTGCCAACTCGTGAGGATCAAATAAATGTAAATAAGAAGTGGCTCAAACTGGTTCTTTGTTCATCTAAATTGGGATTGCTATGTGGAAGTATTAAAAAATAAGATACTATAAGGTACTGACATTGAGATACATTGATATCCATGTACATCCATTCACAGATATCTGTGCTTAAATAATAATTTAATAATAAATAATGTGTGGTTGCTGTGATAAATGGAAATTACAGATATAACTTATTGTATACATTAAATTATATAGTAAAATAGGGGTGAAATCTTAAATAGGAGAAACAATATTAAACAGCACCTATGAACATTAATTGCAACAAGGGAGAACGTTTCGGAATTTGAGTTGATTTTTGGGTCAGTGAAACAATATTTATTGGATTTTGGACAGGATACACTGAATAAATAGGATTTACCAACTTAGTGTAGCAAACTAAAAAGTAAAGAGATAAGCAAACTAAAACATTGTTTTATTGATTATTGATTACATTGTTTCACATCAACTATCTCTTAGCTGAAAGACATGGAAAGACAAAGCCTATGCGCTCCATTGATGGTCACTGTTGGAAGTGCTGTTCCTACCTTGAACCACAGCGTCTGGTGAGGCAAACTCAATGAGACAAGGTCAGTTGCTGGGCAACAGACGAAGCAGTCATGTACAGAGGCTGGCCTGGTCCTTGACAAATCTGGGGCTTTGTCCAACAAGGCCAGTGACTCTCTTCAGCTGTAGATGTGACTACAGAGCGGTGGATATTCATGCTTTCATATAGGAAATAATATTTACCAGACTGTGGCTGATTCTATTGGCGAAATAAGTGGAGTGAAGCTTCTGACTTTTTATGCTGTTCAATTAGTTATTACACCAAAATCATCCATTTCTGCAATAGATGAGGAAACACTACACACTGGATCATAAAGTAAAGGTTTCAAATACATATCAAGACCAAGTCAAGCACTGAAAGACAAGGGACTGAGGATAAGAGTTTTGTTGTATTCAGAGTAAATATTATATTTGCAACTGTCCGTTTTTCTATTTTAATCTATGGTTTGTTGAACAAAGGCTTGTCTATAGGGCCATAACCATGGTTTAGAAATTAGTGAGGTCCAGATTATTTGTTTTTTTAATAGAGCTTATTTACAGTAATTCATACCAAAATTACACCTAAATGCAAACAAAGTTATACACTACCGTCAGACAAACTAATGATCTGTAATGTATGGAATACATACAAAGGGACCTGTTGACAAAAAATACTTTTATTAAAGATGACTTCTTCCCTGTGTGTGTGTGTGTGTGTGTGTGTGTGTGTGTGTGTGTGTGTGTGTGTGTCTGTGTGTGTGTCTGTGTAAGTGTGCGGGCTTAAACCACACAGCGGACACACTAACTACAGGCAGTTCAACATGGTCTTTCTCCACCCTGCTTTGCTCACTAATATTGCATAAAATAAGAGATACAGACACATGCAAGCTATGATCAGGTAGGGCAAACAGGGATATCTTGGTATACTGATCTTCACAAAATGCATTAGATTAAATTTATCTCAGATGCAGGCAACTCATCACACAATTATAACTGTTGGAATTACATGTGCGCACTTTTATTACTATATGACAATATAAAGTACAGCAGATTAGTGCTGAATTCAGAGGATGCTCTAGTTGAGATTAGAGCCTAATAATTTGACATTAGCAGCTGTTTTCACTGTTTTGTCACAATTATAGCAGCTACATTGGTGTGATGCGGGTCCGACAGTATCTGAATAATCATGTACGCATAAATCGTCCACCTGCCGCCCACCCAACTAATTGTTTTATCAGATTTAGCCCACCTCTAATCATCCTTGGTGGTTTCTTTATTGTGTTGTATTGATGTAGGCCCTATGAGTGTTTTCATAACGATTTACTTTCATGATTAGAGAGGCCGCCGTCAGTCATTTAAACTTTTCCATGTGCAATGTAATGTCAAAGCCAATACCGTGCGACATTTATGCAGCAAAACTAAAAACTGTAGTTATAAACTTGACGGGACAGGGCAGATGAAACTCTGCAGAGAATTCAACTTTTAGCTTGTGAAATAATTCAAATGCTCTAATGGAGCTCAGGATTGATCAGGATTCTGAACAATCCTTTCGGATTTAAATATGAAGTTATAGTGCTGTGCGTCACGCTTCAACCTATTTCACCCAGAAATTCACAAAATGTATTGCCCAAAACTCTGCCCGCAAACAGTGGTGCTCTCAGTTATTGCGCGCACAAGGTTTGCATGTGTTTCTCCAGGTCTGGACACTGAGTTTTTCAAGTTGAAATGAGGGTTGTTACGGTGTAAAAAGGTGTGCCTGCATGGTCCTAAAGCCTGTATTTAAGTTAATTGTGTTATCAGTGTTTTTTATTCAAATAATTGTATTGATAGAGTATAGCCTACATATAATTACAGACGTCCAGACCTCGGTGATCTCATAGCTGGTTACGGCCATGCTTGTGTATATGATCACACTGCATCAACATTCATAATTTTTTATTACTGCTTCCATTTTCTAAATGGCTTGTCCAAATGTATGCAGCATTGTGGGGGACTGGGCCTATCCCAACATGTACTGGGCAAAAAGGTACACACTGGAAATGTTGCCACTCCATTACAGGGTTAACGCGCATAGACAGACAAACCCTGCCCTCCACACCCCAATGCAATTTAGAGTTTCCAAATCACTGAAAATGCAAGTCTTTTTATTGTGGGAGGAAACCCACTCAGTAACAAAGAGAACCACATCCAAACAAACATTTAAAGAAAGTCCAAAAAGTGGTCACAGGACTTTAGTTACTGTTCAAATGCGTACTAAATGTGCAAGAGGCATGCCAGGGCAAAACCCATGTGACTGCAGCCCATGGGTGACTGGTCTTATGTGTGTTGGGAGGGGGTTACACTGCTTTTGATAGCTGCGTTAACATTAGCTCACAGTGGAGTATGTCATACAAAAACCTAGATCCGTATTCCCCCTGTACTTGTTAACTTGCCCAAACTGGAGGGGGAGGAAAACGGGCTGTTCTGTGTCTCAGTGGCTTTGTGTGTTGTGAAAAGGCTCTGTTCTTCAGCTAACTGTAAAGTCTTGAAAGTCAGAGTAAGAACGCATCGCAGCTCTTAATATGAATGCACCCACGTATCAGCAATGCACTTTGTTTTTTTGTTTTACCAGCACTCTGTGCCTCTAAACTGACCGGTAAACACTGCTTACATTTCTTTCCACAAGCCTGGGGACATGGGAAAGGAGAGGGATTCTATATAGTTATATTTTCCATCTTTGTAGATACAAATGTGCAAATAATGATAGTGGAAGATCTTTTTTCTGATATATTTTTAAATTCAGTATTCAGTCTTTAATGTCTACTCTATCTTTGAGGATTTTAACAGAAACACAAGTTATAAATTCAGTGGGAACTAATCAGTCCCCCTGCCCTTTACCAAGAAGGAGATGGACATTATAAATGTCACAAAGATAAAACACTTGAATTATCTAAAGCTTAAATGAATTGCTTCATCTGTGCCAAAGAATTGCAGTGTCTTGTGTTGGGATGTAGCATAACATTTGGATAGTAGATTAATCTGCCAGTGTCACATCAGGCCAAAATCTCAATCATTAAAAATGAATGTACTTCCTCGTCTATTTCCTGTTCTCCATGCTCACATTGGCACCACTACATGCTTTTTGGAAGAAAGTGAACTCTGAAGTTTATTTGACAAAACATAACAACCTGCATTAAACTGTCATTTCTACAAAGATCAAAGAAAGTCCTTTGTGCTCTGGCCCCCCTACAGAGCTGTACAGTTTGGCACAGGATAGATACTTGTGCTGCATGGCATATTTTTAAAGAGGACATAAATGGAATTTATTTTTTAAGTAATCAAGCAAGCAAACACGCTTTGTAAGTAACTTTTCATTTTTAAATAAAAAACATGTGCAGGCATTCTGTGTAGACTAGGTTAGCATAGGATCATGAACTGTGGACAACTGTCATTCTAGAAGAATCTCTCAGAGGTGAGTACACATTATGAGATAAGCCTTCCTCTTTATAACAAAAAAGTCCTCCCTTTATAAAGGAGGCAGAAAAACAGTATTTGCTATTCACATTTCCAGAAAACAGCAGTACTGGGTTTTGAAAATAATTTGCACCCAAAGCCAGAAGGACAGTGAACTTTAAGATACATTTGAGGGAGTCCTGCAGTCAGCATGTTAGCATTCACTGTGTTGTTTGCTAAAGGCTTGTGCAGACTACACAACTTGCTGTCTTGTGACGGGAGTCTTGAAGTCGCTGTGGCATTCACACTACGTGAGCTGACAATGACTCTGTCACCCAACGCTGGTCTCCAAACCACATTTTTTCAAGAAAACACACGTGAAATGTGAAACGGGAAATGACACGAACCTACACACAAAACAGATGTTACTATTACAAAGATACCAATTCTAAAGACAAAGAATATGGGTGACAGATATTTGGCATTCTAGATATCTGGCAGACATCAGCGATGTGGCAGTGATGTGTCGGGGAGCCGTTTTGATGTGTCGTTGAGTAGTTCACACATATCAACTAGCAACCGCCGATCAACCACTGATTTACTTCTGACCACAGCCTGACAGTCGCCGAGCTCACCGAGCGGCAAATTGGGCTAAAAATCGTGTAGTGTGAACTTGGCTTAACAGCTAGTTAGTGCTGCAATGGTTGAAATGGTTATGTTAATAGACCAACTTCATATACAGTATGTAAACAGTAAGCCACTGGCCACAGTTACAGTAGGACAGATATTTTTTTATCAGCAACCCATTTGTAATTTACAACATTTAGGCAGTTGTACTATCATATAATATAAATATGCCCATAGCTAGCTTATGATAGACAGTTTAAAAAAGCACCTGCAATTAAAAAGTTAGAAACTCAAAAAAAGTTGTTAACAATGCTGTAATGCTTAAATGTGTAAATGGCTGCATTTATATAATTATTTTGTCCATAGTGGTTTACAATTTGTCTCTCATTCACCCCTTTACACACATCACTAGCAATGAGCTACAATGCAAGGTGCTGGCCTGACCATCTGGAGCAATTTGGGGTTCAGTATCTAGCCCACGGACACTCTGGGGGACAGGAGGAGCCACTATGGTTGCAGGATTTGGATATCCACATGTGCCAGCAAAACAACATTAAAAAATATAATGTTATTATATATGAAATAAAAAAGGGGGACAATTTCGGTTTTATAATCTGTCAAATAGAACTCTTCTGAATGAAATCAAGTCATTCTGAGGCAGATCCTACCTTTCAGTCAATAAGTCACTTTCTGAAAAGTGGAATACTGCATTACATGGGTTGTATTGGCCATTTAAAGGTATTTTAACAGGTAAAAAGGACTAGATTGGTTGGTAGACAGCAAGTTAAATAATGTAGTCATAAAGATATATTGCAAAAGAGATCTTGTCTTTATTTTATATATAACTAAGCAGTAACTCATGTTGATTATAGGCTTCATTTTGTTTTCCAAATATAAACAAGGATATTAGAAATAGGCCTACCAAACACATATTCCATCGGCAACAACAAGCTTCTGTTATTGCCTATAATCACGTAAATGTCATGCCTGGTTATGCTATAAACTGCAAACACTTATTTGGCCACAACTGTGATTATTCTGTTAAAAGGAACGTTAAAGTATCACGAAGACATACCTTTGCTATTACCACGAACATAAAGTGATGTTTATTTGCACGTTATGTCTGTTTGATCCACATAAAAGCAGGTTTAGACGTCAAGAGACTGGGCGATACAGCTTTAACATGCTGCGCGCGCTCCCACGGACGGCAATTAGTTTTCGGCGGGCGATCACTTTTCAGCACAACACCTGTATACTCTGCTGTCCAGTCTTTCTGGCCACGTAAAATCTGATTTCATTTCTGTTAACACCTTATACAGTCTATGATTAACACACACTTAAAAACGGGTAATTTCCGAGGACAGCTCCAGACCAGGACAGGCCACCAAAATCGGGGACTGTCCCTGGAAAACGGGGATGTCTGGTCACCCTAATTTAGAACACAAGAAGATGTTCAAGTCAGATGAAGTGGAAAGGAAAAAAACAAAACAAATCAGATCAACAAATGTGCATGCTGCTGATAGGGCCTTTCATTTTTGGCAGCTGCTCCTGGTATATCCATTGCTTAAAGTGTGAGATTTTTATTGGACTAAATGGTATGCACGAGTAACAGCTGGGGCCACTGCATCAAAATGTAATGAGTGCATAAATAAAGACAGAGATGATGATGATGAGAAATACAGAGGCCTGCTGGGATATAACACCTCTCCAAGGTAGCATGGCTGGATACCAACTAATATCTGCCATGGGTGTGATTATGTAGGAGAAAGAGCTAAGTATCTGAGGTAATCAAATGGGTTTGTCATGTCAATGGGACCATTATGTACTTAAATCATACAGTCAATTGTCTTGCGAATGTGCAATTGGTTCAACTCATGCTCAGGTTAAAAACACAACACCCCTCTCTACAAAGTCATACAATTCAATGGTAAATGACCCAAGGTATTTTAGTACACGTTTAGCCGCTGGAATTTAAAGGTAATGCTACCATGATCTCAGTCACCACAAAACTATTTGTGTATTCATCTCGTCACGCCTGGCCGTCAATTCATTAATTCATATTTTCAGTCATTATACTAATTTTCTATGCATTTGGTTTTCTATTGTATCCAGCTATAGCTAAAAGTAGCTCTTTCTCCTATGTTTATGCCGCAAATTGCTCAAAGTGGGTGCAACAGAAGATATGATCCAACCCTATGAAAGACATAGATATACATGTGGCAAATTCACCTTATATAAAAAGGCAAATAAGGACCTCTTTTGTCTAAAGGAGGATGTGCACAAATAGGCTCTTTAACATAGTGTCTGAACTACCTACTGTAGTTACTGTATTTACAGGTAAGTCACATTCTGTTTCCCAAGGCTGTCCATTCTTTTCCATTCTTTCTCCATTCTGCCATGATATAATGTACTGTAAAATACATTATTGTTACCTCCAGAGTTTCCTTTCCTCCAGATCTAAAGGCCAAAATACATGTGATAAAAGTGCCATGTTGTCTCCTTTTCGAACCCCTGGGAGATGTTTTTATATGCTTCTGAGGATACCTGATGAGGTTTGTTTGGCAGTCTTGCCTAGATGTGGGATAAATCTTACGTGGTAGAACCTGGCTGCGGCCTTCGGGGTGTCAAATTTGTAGCAATAAGCATTAAGATTGACAGATAGGACAGCGGGAAAGTATAGGCTGTGCTCAATCTTGTCTCACACTGACTGGAAGGCAGCACATAATTTAATAAATTCTTGAGAGAAAATCAGGAAAATGTGAACAGGTGTGTCCCTACAGGAGAGCTGTCCCAATTGTTGGCGAGGTCTGGAATCCACACTTTCTGTGTAAAATGAAGCAGTTTACTAATATGGGGTGAAGAAGCTGCACAGTATTTGATGTGGGAGCCACAGCTCTATGAGCCCACTTTTATCCCTGGGGATAAAAACTTTAGTACCTCCAGAGAAAACTATAAAACTGGTGGGTTTGGCTCCTCGGGCACCTTCAACAGCTCTGGTAATTTTAAGGTTCTGCTGTGTACTGCCACAGTGATAGTCAGTCCCATTAACAGGATATGGCCATGCTGTGCCCCCCTCCCCCCTTTTATATGTTTGGTGTTTGTGTATACACCAACATTCCTTAATTGGTGACTATACACTTTGTGGCCACACATGGTTAGTGTTGTAAAGTACCTGCACAGCTCAGTAGCACTGACAGCATTTAGAGCACCCTGGAATTTATTTCAACAAATAAGTGCCAGAGGGCAGGGGCACCTACCGTAAATATTTTTAATAATATGCCATAGAACATAAAAAGGATATGAATTGGGGTGTGCAGAGATATTTTAAGGTGATGATTAGACTCTTCAAAACACATTTCAAAAACGCTGTTGATAGGACAGTACCATCTCCAACAGCTCAAAGATGGGCAGCAAATGTCTTAATTCGTGACACATATTATATCACTTTCACACTATGTTTTAAACAATTTTACCCTGTGTTACCTTTTATTTTTCGAAGAGTACAACTGTATCCTACAAACAATACCAATACCATATCAGTCCTAATGTTATGACCATGTACTTTATGAAGGCAGCTGATGTGGAATATGCAAAAACACTGCTCAGCTACCCTCTTAAAGGTAATATACAGCGCCACATTAGCTGCCTTCATTAAGACCACAACTGAAACTGCATATTTACTTGATTCTGCAGCCTATGTGCACTTTGGTATTCAGGGTAAGCATCTTAACCTATAGATACTTTGTATGAAACAGTCTATTGGCAGCCATTGGTAACCAAACACCAACTTAATGTGCAGAGTAAAGCAGATAAACACTTAAAAAACATATGACACCAGTTTTTTTTATATGTATTCATATTCTTCATATATGAATACAAAGCAGCCACTGTTTGTACACACTGTATTGCACAATAATTGATCTACCTTCCTACATGGGTTGTATGAAGAGCCAGGTTTTCAAGGAATCTGTTTTGGGGTTTTTTTCAGTCATGCTTCACATATTTGTTATTGTTTGACATTTGATTTGTGCAATGACTTTGTTTCTGCTACTTTGCTGTGACTCAAGGTTAAGATTCTTTTCTCTCACAGATTGTGCAGAGCACAGCAACTGACTGGAATATACAGCAAAAAGGTGAAGTGGAAGTCCCTCTGATTGAGAAGAACTCACCTTGATACTTGATTTCAATTCCCCAAAGGCAGTTTCCACTGCTGAGCAGCACTGTAAAAGACTTTATAGGTGCAGAAGGTGAAGAAGGTCAGCTAGACCCCCAGACACAAAGAAGTTGACAAGTTTCCCATTGGTCTTTCCAAGATGATGGATAGCATGGCAGAGAGACATACTACAGTTAGTCATGCATGCTAGTTTCAGATAGGGATACTTTTCATGTCATACATAAGACAGGGACAACATTCAAGTTGTCTCTACCAGACAACCTGCAACAGCTTCAAATCACCAGTGTGGAATAATACCTGGGCTTTGTACATGAGACCTGCAATTTCCTCCTCACAACAAGGCCATGATGTGGAGACTGTAGAGATGGTAGATTTGTAAGTTTCCCAATACAATCTAAATGCTTTAACTGTTACTATACGTGTTACTTAATGTGTTTTCAGACCTACTGGTGCTGTAGCAGGGCTCACAGTTGCACAACCAAAAGAACATTTGGGTTTTTAAATAACAATTTAGGTCCATTCATGCCTGCTCCTGGCAATGTGATCCAGACATTTGTCACAATATTTCCATGTGTGAAGTTCGCAGGAAAGAAGAGGGCGATAGAGGAAATGGCAGGAACACAATGTAGGTGCTGTACCAGTGAGAGGCATGAGAGAACTAGGGACAGAAGTAGTCAGATGTAGACTTGTATCAATGAGCTCACAGTAAAATGGTTTTCACAGTTCTACTCTATCGTCTACAGATTGAAGCATGTCTTTCATGAAGGAGTAGAAATCCTCTTGGTGCTCTGCTTTGGCACGTTTATTTGCAACACGTTGCTGCTGCAGCTGCACGAGGCATTCATATTCACCATCCATCTGCAGCTTTCAGGGAGCCATACTTGATTCCATTCATGTTGTTGTGCAGTGTTCGCCATTGTCTCTGACGAAAACACAACAATTACAGGAAACAATTACAAGAAAAATTACTAAAAGCAGGGGGCACCATCTAGCACTGCAACAACTGGCTGCACATGATTATGGGTTGATTTACTCCTTGGGGGTAAGTTAACAATAACAATTCATTCATAATTTTGAGTTTAGAGAAAGGCTGCTTGGCAGAACTGCTGCTGATGCTTTGACTGATTTGTTGAAATGGGTTCCAAGTAATGTGATATAATAATGATTCTGCCATTAACATACAGCTTTAAGTTTGAGGAAGCCTGATTAAGCAAAGGAGCTGAAAATTGTATCTACTTTTTACTGTTTTTGTCAAAATCAGCATTAATCTAACCGCCAAAGCCGACTGATGACAATGCAGAGGTTCCTTCAGCTGCAGAAGAAGTTAGGCTTTGAATGGTTCATTTCACTTTTTTAATGTGTGTCTTGGGGTCTTTGGAAAAGTGTGGTTTCGTTAAGGTTTTAAAGGGAAAATGTTTTCCATAAATTTGTCAATTGTGATTGTAACTGTGCACTCACCACCTCCATATGATTATTGCTTGAATAATTTCAAACTGTCTGGTCTGAAAGTAAACAAAGAAAAGTAGCACCTTGTGATAGCCATTATGGCTCAGTCCTAAAGAGTTAATGCATCTTTTCATATTCAGAACAAAGCAACATTACAGATAATCTAGTGTCACATGTGTGTATGTATGTTATTTCTCCTCACATAGATGGATATAATAGTGATAAACAAAACTAACAAACAATCATATATTAGATTTAAAGAGTTTCTGGGACATATATGATTGTCAGGTTTCTCAGCCTATTCCACTAAGAAGTGCTTGTTGCTTAATTGTCCCATCTCAGCTGCAACCATGTTTTCATCTTTGCTTATATTTGGATTTTCTAACTTCAGAAATGGACTAAGAGAACAGCAAACAGTAATCTCAAATCCAGGTTTCAAAACATCCCTTCAGGAATGTATGGGTGTTGTACCCATATTTGTCTATAGTAAATGCCATTGCTTAACTGAATGTTTATGCCAGCCTACCATCCCAAGTTTTACACAACAGTTACTCAGTGTGTGTTTTCTGTTCTCAGAACAGATTCATCCTCTGACTCACTACTGCCTGTGGTATGTTGTGTTAATAATTTGGATTGAGTATAAGGTTCCTAACTTCCATGCATACTAATAGAAGTGGATTTTTTTTACTGCCTTTTTTATTATTACTATGAAATCTCACTGATAAGGTACACTAATTTATATTGTGACCATTTTGTTTAAAATATATTCTAGAGTTTAAAAAAAAAAAATTAAAAATTTTGCTGCGAGACATTTTTAATTGAGTAAAGATATTTTGATCCCCATGCCTTTCACCCTGAATGACATCAACCAAATCCAAAGTGACAAGCACCCAATTACAAAGTTGTGTTATACTTATCTCGTGCAGGTAACATGAGGCACTGTGACGTCTGTCTTCCCAATGCCATCTTGTGGTAAAACTCCTATACAAAACACAGGCAGCAGCACAAATTTATTTTGTAACAAAGAGCTGTATCTTTTAGCAGCAGCACAAAACTCATCCTGTGATTCACCTTGTAAATCAACCAAATTTTAATGATAGCACATTACAGTGCATTCCAAGGGCATTTGCCTGTATAACATTACTTTATTGGAAAAGATAATGATGTCACATAAAGGAGGGGGAAATGCATGCTTATTTAAGATAGTGGGGTGGGGGAGTTTTCCTTAAACGTAAACATTTTTATTCTACTTTGTCTCCCCCATCTTAGTTCCCATTCATTATCATTTAAGTAAGAGGAGTAAAATACCAGTTTGCATTCTGCAGTCCGAAAAGAATTATCAACACTGCTTATCAGGAAAGTAACTATATCGACAGTGAAAATGGGCCCCTTTTAAAGTCCAGTTCTTGCACATGTATTTTCTTTATTTCTTTTAACTTCCACAAAGCTTGCTGTGTGCTCCCACGCATCATTAGGAAGAACATGAAATGATACCATTCAAGTACTGTGCATACTGTATCTGGGCACATAAGACAGCACATATGGCAATTTTCCTGTTCACGTTTTAATAATGTAGTGACACTGTGAACAGATGATGATGCACATGAATTTTGCACTCCGCTGCCATTTTCTATCGATATGGTACAATCACGCTGGAGCTTTGTAACAAGTAGCAGCTGGTAACACAGAATGTTGTAGTACACACTGTTTTTTGGTTTTTGTTATTTCTCTATTTGAAGTTGTGTTTTAAAACTGAATATTTAATTCAAATAATACTGACAAGCACAAAAATACAAAACATCTTTGCCCTAGAATAAATATACATTAGAAAACATGAGATGGGCCTGGTATGGGACTAGTGCTGATATGAATTTCTCAGACAGAGGTTCTGCTAAGGCTACATTGAAAGCCTGCATCCTTTGTGAGGACTGACACCAAAGGGATCAGTGTGCTTCAATCTGACAAGCTCTTTGCGCAGCAATTGGTCAGGTGTGAGAAGTGAGAAAGTAGGCATGATGCCAGATTTTTTTATCCCCCGTAGAGTGTGGCTGTAAACACTTTTTCCTTGGTCAGATGACACGTCGTATGAACTTGGTTGTTTCAAGCATACTCCGGCCTTAACCCTAACCATGGCCCCGAATCTACCTCAACCATCTGTAATCTAAAACATTCGATTAGTGGAGCTTATCAGATGCGGTGACAGCCCAGAAGGACAAAGAATGTCTTTCTCATTATTTAATCCAGTGGCATGTCCTAAAGGTTTGCGACTTCACCCACATGACCTTGAACTGAGGTTTGCTGCATTCTCCCCAATCAAGCCTCGCCTTCTTGTTAAAGCTCAGTGTGACCTTTGTGTGACATCTGTGTAGCATTGTGTTAATTAACTACTACAGTATATGATTTGGTGCATTTTTCAGCATAGAAGTCTTTGCAAAGCCAGCCTTCTCACCTCCACCTCTTGCGGCAGATGTCTCAGCTGCCTACACCTGTCCACCAGTTTTCATTCACTTGACATTTCACCTTTTCTCTCACTAGTTATAATTGCACAACTACTGCAACAGTTTGCTGCAGGTTTAGCTCTAGAGTCTGTGTCTGCAGATAAGAAGTGTGAATGCACAATTTCCTAAGATTTGAGTTGGAACTCCTAAAGTTTGTGTACTTGTCAGTACTTAAGCAGTGGTGGAAGAAGTACTTAATTTTCATACAAAGTCCTCTAGTATAATACTACTCAAGTAAAAGTAAAAAAAAGTACCTGGTTTTAAATTTAAGTATCTAAAGTAAAAAAGTAGTATACATTCAAAATAATTTTACAATTATTATTGATATTATTTATTATTGTTATTGATTTTACAAAAAGCAACATCTTTTTAAATCCTCTCAAGACAGGTTTGAATACAGCATCATAAATGACAGTGAATCAAAATAAGGAAAACTGAGTCGAAAGAGGACAAGTGGATCTTTCCTCTACTGTGGGGGGGATTAGCCTGCGTTATTGCTCTGCTGCTGTGGTAGCATCCCCTTCAGACCATCTGACTTACACAGTTTGGGATTGTATGTTAGGATGAGACAAGTAGGTGGAAACCTGAACTAACTGAAAACACTTAGAAATCTCACCACAAATCCACACACATGTTAACTTCATAAACCTTCGATAAAGTGCAGCTCACAGTCCCAAACATTTAACCATTCACCCATTTATATTGCAAAACTCTACCAGCTACTTTACCACTTGATAACAAACTGGCTGCGACTCACAGACTCACAGTCAAACCTGACACCGCAATGCTCTCACTAAAATCCTCGCTCTGTAATAAGCCTGAATGGAAACCTCTTCTAGAAACATCTATTGCTGGTTTGAATGGACCTCTGCGCACTAACTTAGTCCTCATGAAGTCTGTTAAGACTGGGGGCTAATCTGCTGGCTGTACAAATCTGGTTGTGCTCGTACTGGATGAGGCTGTCTGTGTTTCACCTGGCTCTGTGTGACTTTCTAAAGATATCTGGACAGGGTCTGTGCTAGTACTGGGTGAGGCTGGATGTGGATCAACTGTGATTGTACTGGGTGACAATCCCACATTTGCTCTACTGACAAACTTAAGTATAGCCCCTGTAAATTGCATATAAATTTCTATATATTAATGTTATCAGCTCCATCAGGCCCACTTAAACTGGCTCCCCCAGGTTTCCTTCAATACATTTTTAAATATGAAATACTATTTATTCCCTGACTTGGCTGAATATGTGAAGCTCGATCGACACCGGCGCAATACCTTTCATTCAGCGCAGCAAGACACCGGCATTTTGGCACAGTACTCCCGAGAAAAGGCAAAGTGAGAGCGGCTATAGACAGGTAGGGAGCCAGCTTCACACAACATGCTGGAAACTCAGGTAAACTCCCATTGCAACGTTACCGTAATATTTTTATAAGCTTGATGTTGAACTAATCCATGCTCGTTCCATGATAAAGTTACACTACATTTAGCCAACGTGCTACATCGTTAGCTCGCCTGCTGCTGTCTTTACTATCTGTGTATCTGTCACCGGAGGCTCAGCAATTTCAGCACAGCTACTGGGTTGTATATTATGTGGGTCATGCGACTGAGAGGTGGATAGGCTGTGTACCTGAGTATCGGTAAAAGGCAATAAATCTAAATTAAACGTTACGAAGCAAACAGCGGCAGGTCGGGGCTACTGTAGCGTTTGCTGGCTGCTCGTGGCTGCATTATAATAGGATAGTAAACAAATCGCTCCACATTAGCTTTTTACCATTACATCATTTATTGCAGGCTTTGACACTTTGACAGAGGAAAGTAACATGGGTTGCATTAGTTGGTGAAGTAACGCCTGATGAGCTTCAGCAGATAAAACTTTTTTTTGTTTTTTATCCTTATGTGGAGTTTGTGTTGGAGTCTGTGTTGTGCTGTGTCGTTTCTTAGTGTTAGCAGACTCCATATCTTAAGTTGCAGTGTCATCGCTGCTGAGTGCAAAGTCAGTACAAAGCGAGAGCCTCGGGAGCGCGCATGCAGGTGTCAGTCACTGGATTTCGTGGAAAATCCGACCCGGAGCCTTCAAATAGGAATAGGAATACTTGCCTTCAGAGTTAATAGCCAAACCCGACAAGTAGATCATTTTAATGTCAGATTACAACCCCTTCACACACAGGCAATAAAAAAAGGATTAATTTTAATAGAAAAACTACATATAGCCCCTTTAAGTAAGCATATGAGTACCTGGTTTCAAACAGAAAGTGTCATTCAGGCTAATTTAACCACTGGACACTTTTATGCTGCCTATGTTTATTTGCCCCAAACAAACAATGTACCAACTGTAGCTTGAAGCTAGCTAGCAACGGACTCAGTGACTATGTGTATTGACCTATAATGCTCAAGACACACAGTCAGTGCTCAAACTCTATCATTTTGACTATTATCTTCCTGTTTACACCAGAAATGGAAATGCGTTGCATTGTGTAGATTGACATCTGCTGCTTGTCATGCACCTACATTTGAGCTAATATCTGACCAGTTTCATAATATATTGTACAGCCTGAAGGACTGAGAGAGCCAGAAGAAAATTAGATTCTTTCTTCTACAGCAGTCAACATTAACCACTATTTACGTAATTCTCCCTGCAAAGCTCTGGGATCAGCCATTCATGTTACGGTTATAATAGTCATAGTGAAAGGTTGGAAAGCATCTGGTTTAATGATTGATGGTGAATAATGCAAATAATGTTAATAACTCAATAACCTGCGCTACCATAGTGATAATCAGAGCTATAGGAAATGTTTGCCATAGAAACAGCTACTGCAGCACATAGCATTTTTTCACTTCCCCTTTAAGAGTGACAGCTGGTACTGTTGTTTTCCTCTTTCCAAGTGTAAGTTTTCTCAAAGTGTTTAAAGCGTCAGAAAATACACACCTTTTAGTAGATTAGCACAGCTTTCAGTTAGTTTAGTTATTTTTGTGAGTGAAGGGGATTGCCTCATAGCTGAGTAGGTGAAATAACTCTTATGAACGTGTTAACAATGGAGTTAGTGAATGCAAGGAGAGAGTCAACATGCCAAATCAGGGACCCGTAGATTGCCACACTTTGTTAAAAATGGAAATGGAAATAGATGGAATACATGGAAATAGTGTGAACAGGGAATCATGAGACAATGAGACAAAAGATTTTATTGTTTCCCAATATTGCTATATATTGCTTTTGCTGCACACACACACACACACACACACACACTTTTGTTATTAATGATACATTGTTGAAAAACCCTGGCTGTATTAAACAGACACTATCTTATTGTGTGGTGGTGACTATGTGTTAAACTCCTCCTTTGTTTTTATTTTTCATTCAAAAAAAATCTTTGGATAACACCTGAAAACATATAATAGGATCATTTTCTCCCTCACAGATCTGAATAATGAGTGCGCTATACACATTAAGAGGCAATCATCTGCTCACATAAAACGCAAAGAAAAATGTATACAATATTCCCAAAGGTAATCAATATTAACACTCTATTTAAAGACTCAGTACATGTATACAGTGCGTGTTAAGAGTTAACAAAAACTACGTTTGAGGCTCATTCTGCCTCCCGAGAGGTAGCTGTTGGCTTGTGCTGTCATCACATATCAATATTCCATGTCTCAGTTAGAAAACAGATAGCTCAGGTGCAGATGAACAAAATAAAGTTGGGACCCAGTTTAAAAGCTGTTATCCTTGATAGCTACCACAGAAGAAATTTTATTATTATTTGACTGTAAGAATTAGCATCTGTACACCACACTGAAGAAACAAACAAAAACATAAAGCAAGTTGTGTTTTCAGTACAACACAGTACTCTAAAATCACTTGGCCACCATCTTCTGGTGTGCAGAAATGGATGGGCGTGATTCTAAGGCCTGCTCTGTCATTTGTAATTCTGTGGTCAGGATGTTGACACCCAGTGCCTGAAGGTAAAATACGAGCCTGCCATGCGGCTCACGTAGCTGTTCCACTTGCAGCTCCTGATTCTCTGTAGGGAGAAAGACTGAAATGCTTTTTGTGTTGGTGTGCACAAGGATACACAGATTTAACTGGTGAAGTAGCTTCGCTGGTGTAGTGCTCAGGGACATCATTGTGAACAGATATATAACCTATGAAAATGTCCAAGCGTGACCTCAGTTACCAAGCAACCAGTACTACTGAATTGATTACTCTCTTCCCTTAAGCCTAGACGAGATCTGGCATTTTCAGAGCTCCCACATCTATTTTTGTTTGACAAAAGGGCTGGTCTCCTATATTTTGCAAGAATGTAAAAATGTTCTTTATGCACAAAAAGTGTTTTATCACCATGAAGTTGTAATGTGAAAAATGGGAAAAGGAATAGTATGACACTGAAACAGGAAAAAAAGTGTTGTGGTTGGAGAGGCGGGTGGTAAATTTGTTCCCTACCATCGTGACCAATGCTCTACTCATTACAAGTGTATAAAGCTGAACATTTTCTTCTATAACCTTGATAAAAACCATACTCATACAGATTTTAGTTTTCCCATCCTTAAAATTATGAAACAATCAAGTAAGAATTGCATACATGATTTGTGCTATTGTGATACACAAGATGCTAATTTGGTGTATTGTCACATACACCTTTGTAGGAATATAATTATCCCATTACACGTTATTCACAAATGCCACACAAAGTACTTATTTTAACCCACACTATGATCTTTCTCTAAACCTAACTAGCTTGTTTTTGTTCCTAATCCAACCAAACCTTAACGATAGCACCATCACATCATAAAATTGATTTATTTTCCAATATTTGTAAAACATTTAGAAGGTAAGGACAAATGATTTTGTTCTCTGATAGGGGCAACAGTTCAGAAAACACTTCTATGGCTTGTTTTGGAAGACATGGGTGAATATTTAACTTGGATGACTTGTTGGTCTGCATAATGTTGCCTGTATTGAGCATAACCAAGTAGCCATATAGGTGCCAATTGGGAAACAACGCAAATATATCATAATAAATCATTTTAGTAGAACTTTTTGTGTTAATTGGCGCTCAAACACAATCCTCCTATGACACGGAAGGTATCTAGCATGGTAACAGCAACACTGGGGGTAGGGCCCAAATGCAGACGCCTGAGGCAGATCTGATGCTGGTCAGTAATTTATTAGCACACAGTGAGGAACACAGGCTTAAGGGATAATGAGCCAGGCAACTGCCAAAACCAGAGAAGGCAAACAGATCTGACAAGGAGCAAGCAAGAATCAAAAGTCCAAAACAACAGACCAAGTCAAAGACAGGGAGGGTAACAGATGAATAGGAAACAGAGGCTAGAGAGCAAAACATGTAGCACACAGCAACTAGACTTAAACATCTGACAAGGAACAAAGGAATTAGACTGGTATATATGGTGGGTGGTTGATGAGGGAATGAGATGCAACTGAGGATGGAAGAGAAGGGCAGGGAGGTCCAGGTTACTGCAGAACCGAGAAGTGGAAACTGGTGTGCTGATGGGTGGGGCAGTCAAGTGAATAAGAAAGGAGTTGGCGTTATATATGTGCTACATTCCTGAGTGTGCAGTGTTCTTCCTAATCCAAGCTAAAGTGGTCCTAAATGAAGAGCCCTTTTGGAGACGAAAGAGTCGGCTCTTGGATAGGAACAGAGCCGTAAGATCCGGCTGCCTCGAAAGAGCTGTAATTCCTATCACTAATGGCAGGTCTGTGGAGTTGAAGGACAAGTACGTGGTCTGGAAGAAGTGAGCAGAGACTGGAGACAGGGGTCGAAAGCAACGTGGGAGGCAGAGAATCAAAGAGTTGTTGACAAGGGGATCTAAGGATCAGACTGTGACATCCAAACCCCTTGTACATTTATTTTATTTTTTTCTGTTTGAATTTTATACATTCTTCAACCAGTAAACACATATTAGCACAGCAAAAATATAGTTTTGATTTGAATTGTGGCACGAGGACAGACTCAGACAAATAACTGATTCTTAACATTATGTAGTGGACCAACAGTGTGGATTTGTGCATTTTACATTAAATAATTTGGAGACTCAACTCCTCTTTTCTCTCCCAGAGAGAAGGAGGAGGGGGGTTTGATTATCAACCCTCTACAGACGGCTGAAGAGACCCCAAAAGAGGGGGGGTGAAAGGTCGCTTTTCCTAAGTGCTATTCCTGAGCAGTTGATCGTAAAACTGGCCACCTTTGGCAACAGCCGAGATAAGCCTCTCAGTGCCTGAATTGTTAAAATGACAAAGAAACTAACCAGAGATTACAAACAGCCTATCAGAACTCTTCTTAAAGAAAGGGGCAGGAAACCCTAAACTGCCCCACACATGTAACCATGGCAACTGACCTTCCTCTGCTTTTAATTACCTCTCATCAAAGGGATACTCCTGGTCACACCCAGATGTGACAAAATCCAGGACACCAAGGACAGCCCTGAACTTTATGTAAACAAAGACTGCAGTCTCCAAAGACTCAAAGCATTACTTGTTTAATTAAATAATCTTTTAGTTACTTGATTACGTTTGCCTCTATTTGAGTAGTTATGTTACCATGTTGTTGCTATCTGTTGTTATTATTGCTGAAAAGAATCTAAATAAGTTACTTTTGCAGTGTTTTCATTTTCAGCAAGGTTAAGGACACTCCTTCATTTTATGTGTAACCAATGCTTGTTCACAATACTTTCTCACACAATTCCTTTAGAAATGATGATAAAGAAATGTCATACTATACTCTATTAATTGCCAGCTTGAATTTAAGGCTAAATAACAAAATTTCCCAGTTCCTAAGCAAAGATTGTTTTCGGATTAATCTAAGCTGTCGTCATAACCTGAGCTCCCCCAATTGGACGAAATAAGTATTACATGCCATCATTCTGAAACGCTAACCTTTTAAGGTCTAATTACTGACAAGTGTTTTCCTGTTACAAAATGCTTAAACTTAGAACGGTACAACCGTTTGACCATTGATGTTTGATTGTGGGAAAATATTTGATTATAATACGCGCAAATAGATTTTCTTTTCCTTTTATAGACATATTAAAAGTTTAGAAAGACAGTCCCTCGGGAAACCGGAAACGGTCCGCCCTGCGGGAAACGAAGGACTGCCCGGCATGCCCCTCTCCCAGCAACGCCCTAAGAATTCAACCAGCGCAACAAAGTCTTTGTTTCGCTTGAAGCTACACACGCGAAGTGCCGCAACATCGATTTTTCCCTCATTTCCAGCAACTTTACTTGTTTTATTTTCTTTCTTTTGTTTTGTTAAAAGTTATCAGTCCGTTAAGTTACACTAGTTAATTCAAGAATGACCAAGTTCCCTTTTTAAGCTTTTCGTCGAGCTAACTTCACCGAGGTCAGACCAAGCCACGTGGTCCCGTTCGCAGTTGTTAACAAAGGACGACGAAAACTGCTAACCCGAGCCAGGGTTGGCCCCCACTGCGAGTTTCTCCATTAAAGCCGACAAGAGACGGATCCTGAAGCAATCCCCTGGCAGAGAAAGCGACTGGCCTGCGGCTTGAAGCTGTCCTAAACGAGAACACATGGACTCTGCCAGTGTGAGGCCATTTACCAGCAACCCGCGGGGAGAAACAAGGATGTCCCATAGTGTTAATATTGTCTTTTTAACTCCTAAACTCATAGCTTACTTTCATTAGTTCTCCTCTGCTGTATGAGTCAAGTCCTCCCACAATCGAACCTCCATTCTCATTGTTTAGCCATTGTTTATTTCTCTGATGTATT
>NC_060162.1:12457563-12479387 GCF_021292245.1 Micropterus dolomieu | reverse complement strand
CAACCAGTAGATAGGGAGCTGTTGAAAACAGAGATCAAATGGGGCCCAACAGAATCTATTACTTTCAGTAAAAACTTTGTAGGTATTACATCAAGTGGGCTGGAGGACACTCTCATTTATGATACTGTTTTTAAAAGCTCAGACAAGTCGATGGGATAAAACTGGTTAAAACTCTCTTGTTGCTGGTGAGGGACCTCTGAGTAAGAGTCCGTGGGGGTAATAGAGGCTCTGATTGACACCACCTTATTGGTAAAATAAGATAAA
Source organism: Micropterus dolomieu (assembly GCF_021292245.1). Lineage (NCBI taxonomy): Eukaryota > Metazoa > Chordata > Actinopteri > Centrarchiformes > Centrarchidae > Micropterus > Micropterus dolomieu. The sequence goes on along the minus strand of NC_060162.1, from coordinate 12,479,123 downwards.
AACAATTCACAGTCATCATTACTTCCAGCTGAGGCGCAAGGAGGGGTTGGGTTTACCAGCTTATCCACAGTCTTAAACAGAAACCTGGGATTGTGTTTATGTGTAGTAATGAGTTCAGAAAAATAGTGTGTTCTCACATCCTTAACCATGTTATTGTAGTTAATTAATAAATCCTTCAGACTGGAGACTGGATTTTTTCCATCTGCGCTCTGCTTTCCTGCATTCCCTTTTTAGGCTGCGAATGCTGTCATTTATCCAGGGTTGCTTACTAGCTTTAGACGTAGGCCTAACCTTTAGAGGAGCAGCAATATTTAGTGACGACAAGCAGATATGATTGAAGTGATCGACCAGATTGTTGGTGTTGGAATCAGACAGGTGTTGGCTTTGGCTTTGAAAGAATGCACAAAACTTTGAAACACTTTGTTCATTAAAGATGCGAGAACACACGGAGCTTGGTGAGGCGGCATGAGTAACAGGCGAATCGCAGCTAAAAACAATACATCTGTTGTCAGATATGGTCATGTCCACTAATTCCACAGAGGAAATGCTGACACCCAGGGTAAAAACCAAGTCCAGTGTATGACCACGGTTATGGGTTTGTCCTTTGACATGTTGTTTGAAGTTAAAAGAAGTGGCCATATTTAAAAAGTCAGTTGCATTAACATTGGTGGGGTCATCAACATGAATAAATATAATAATAAAATCGCCACAAAGAACAATTCTGTCATAATTTAAAACCAGAGAAGATAAAAATTCAGGAAGTTCTGATAAAAATCCTCCAGGCGGTTTTGGGGGGGCGATAAATTATAACAAATATCCCTCCAAGCCCTCCAACTTTAAGAGTGAGAACTTCAAAGGAGTTAAATTCATCACAGCGTACTTGATGACATTTTAAATTTTTCCTATACACGCTCACTAGCCCACCACCATGACCACTGACCCTCGGTTGACTAAAACAATCACACTGAGGCGGACACAGTTCAGCTAGCTGGCTATAGTCATTCATTTGCAGCCAGGATTCAGTTAAAAACATAAAATCATTCATCATAGATTTGCAGACAAGATAAAATCATTTAAGATAAAAGTCTTACTTGATAGTGTAGTGAACCAACAGTGTGGATTTGTGTATTTTATATTAAATAATAGACTCAACTCCTCTTTTCTCTCCCAGAGAGAAGGACGGGGTTAGATTATCAACCCTCTACAGCCGCCTGAAGAGACCCCAAAAGAGAGGGGGTTGAAAGGTGCAGTTGATCGTAAAACTGGCCACCTTGGCAACAGCCGAGATAAGCCTCTCGGTGCCTGAACTGTTAAAATGACAAAGAAACTAACCAGAGATTACAAACAGCCTATCAGAACTCTTCTTAAAGAAAGGGGCAAAAAACCCTAAACTGCTTGCTCTGTGTATAATTACCTCTCATCAAAGGGATACTCCCTCTCACACCCAGGTGTGACAAAAGCCAGGACACCAAGGACAGCCCTGAACTTTATGTAAACAAAGACTGCAGTCTCCAAAGACTCAAAGCATTACCCGTTTAATTAAATAATCTTTTAGTTACTTGATTACGTTTGCCTCTATTTGAGTAGTTATGTAACCATGTTGTTGCTATCTGTTGTTGATATTATTGCTGAAAAGAATCTAAATAAGTTACTTTTGCAGTGTTTTAATTTTCAGCAAGATTAAGGACACTCCTTCATTTTATGTGTAACCAATGCTTGTTCACAATACTTTCTCACACAATTCCTTTAGAAATGATGATAAACAAATGTCATACTATACTATTATTATTATATTAATTGCCAGCTTGAATTTAAGGCTAAATAACTAAATTTTCCAGCTCCTGAGAAGATTGTTTTAGGATTAATCTAAGCTGTCGTCATGTAACCTGAGCTCCCCCAAGTGGACAAAATAAGTATTACATGCCATCATTCTGAAATGCTAACCTTTTAAGGTCTAATTACTCACAATTGTTTTCCTGTTACCAAATGCTTAAACTTAGAACGGTACAACCGTTTGACCATTGAGGTTTGATTGTGGGAAAATATTTCATTATAATACGCGCAAATAGATTTTCTTTTCCTTTTTATAGACATATTAAAAGTTTAGAAAGACAGACCCTAGGGAAACCGGAAACGGCCCGCCCTGCGGGAAACGAAGGATTGCCCTCTGGGGAACCACGCCCCAGATAACAAAAGAGCGACACACGACGTCGTGCTCTCTGGACGCTTCCCTCTTGTCTGCTGGCTTGTGCCGGGCTCTTCAACGGCGCTTCAGCACGTGCCCGGCGTGCCCTCTCCTGGCAACGCCCTAAGAATTCGACCAGCGCAACAAAGCCTTTGTTTCGCTTGAAGCTAGACACACGAAGTGCCGTGACTTCAGTTTCCCTCAGTTCCAGCAACTTTACTTGTTTTATTTTGTTTTGTTAAAAGTTATCAGTCCGTTAAGTTATACTAGTTTAATTCAAGCACGACCAAGTTCCCTTTTAAGCTTTTTCATCAAGCTAACTTCACCGAGGTCAGACAAAGCTACGTGGTCTCGCCAGCGGCAACCAAGGACACCTGAAGAACAGCCGAACTGCCAGACGGAGGACGGCCAACCCTTGAGGGTTTTTCTTTAATCAGACACGGAGAACCCTGGAGAATTCCCTAGCAAAAAGCCAGGAATCGGGCAGCTAGCGTGGGACCAGTGCAACAGGCCAAGGCAGGCCGTCGACTTACCATAAGGCAAAACAGAGCATTCTGTAGTCAGGGATGTCCCATAGTGTTAATATTGTCTTTTTAACTCCTAAACTCATAGATTACTTTCATTAGTTCTCCTCTGCTGTATGAGTCAAGTCCTCCCACAATCGAACCTCCATTCTCATTGTTTAGCCATTGTTTATTTCTCTGATGTATTTAACCACCTTTTTATATCACCTTAGTTAGTTAATTAATTCACTGTAACCAAGGAATTGTGTGTATTGCCTACTTCTAAGTCTACTACTAAGTCCCTGCCAAGAGAATTTACCCTTTAGATATGAGACTGACTGATTGATTTAAGATAATTAACTAACTTATCACTGGTGAATAATTGTATAATTATTAAAAGCTACCTAGAGGTCTGGAGACTTTAGGTTAATAACAACTCCGGTGGTGCCCCTGCAAAACGAGAGCTTTTTTATGGATTAATATTTTCTGAATATTAAAATTCATACGTAGTTTAGACATGCTACAGAGATCTCACATTGAAGAGAACCATTTTAAATGAGTTTGTTCTGGGTGCTGGAGTTGGTGCAGTTGTCTTAATCCTTAAGAGATTACTATTATTTCTGTGTGGGATGTGCACATTTCGGTTTACTGGTCTATGCGTGATGATGACAGGAATAGGAGTCTTTGGAACAGCGCTGGGAGCAGACGGCTTTACATGCCAGCAGGTGGAGACAGTTGTTAGTGCCAGTGAGGTAGAGATCTGTTCAGTGACCGGTGGTGTGTCCAGGTGTGTTGCATGAATGATGAGTCATTCACGTAAGTCATGTGTGGACCGCACCACATGCTGTATGTGAGCAGCTAACATTTCTGAGCCCCGTTTGTTTGGGTGAAGTCCGTCTTTCTTAAAAAAGAGACATTCTTTGCCAGAAAATATTAAAATTATGTAACCAACAATAAGGACACAAACAGGAAAGAGCACATTTTTCAAGCTCCTCAGTGTGATTTCGCTTGAAAATTTTTTGATTTGATTCGAACTTTTTGATGGTGGCCTGGTGGATCAATTGGCGTCAGTACAGCGGTAACACAGATGTCACTACATGTGGAATATTTTAAGTGAATCCAGGGGCCCGGGGTTGTGTGTGGTTTAGTCTTGGCTGTGAAATATTCAGCCCCCTATCCCCTCCTCACTGTGGCTTTCCAGGCCTCTACATCATTTCTACCGTAACTCTTCATCACCACCACGGGCTTACTCATTTTTAGCTCTTTTGTGCAGCATTAACACAGCATTGTTTTCTGTTCTCTGCAGTTACCTCTTCACTTTGATCTCTACTTAGACACTCAGACATCCCACAACCCACTCTAACATGGTGATGACAACACTGTAGTGACAGAAAACCCTTGTTAGACAAGACAGAAGCATCCTGAGTGTTTCTTAACTCATCCCAGTCGCTCATTGAGAGAGCCTCCTATTGGAAACCCATTTTTTAACCCTTGTAAAGGACAATCCAGATGTGAGCTGCATCTTCAAATGTCCTGAGCATTTTCTATGAACACCTCAGGATGTAAGACAGTCAACATAAACAGTCATTTATTTGTTTCCTGAGACCAAGTACATAGTACTTGCTTGGTGCTGAACTTGAGCAGTAGGGTTCCTTTTATCTCTCCGTGAGCTGCTCATCAAAATCACATGTTTGCCGTTGGGTCACTCACAACTATAATCTTCCATTGACCGCCAACCCTGTGATAGTAATATTTACCAGTTCTGCCACTTGAAGAGTCCCTATTTATTCCCCTGTGTTGGAATAATTACGACTCCTCTCCAAGCAGTGCAGGAACTCTTAGAACAACTACAACCACAGACTCACAAAGAGCTGTAAGGCAAACACCTGAAAGTAAAATAAATAGAATAAAAGCCGCTAGTCTATTCTCAGAATGACAAAACTCTACAACGACGTAGCTACCCCACGAAGAGAGACACTAGGCTAACATTCTGTTGCTCTCCAGGGTGTCGAACTATTTCCTTCGAATTCTTCTAAAAACGTGCTAGATTTCCAGCCAACTTAGAACCATCTGACTACAAGGACCTGCAGCTAAAGACACAAAGTAATTTGCAGGAAGACTGAGCCTCAGCTGTGTCCACAGGAGGTGTGTGTATAGTTGAGTCCTCTGATGACAGCCTAGGGCTGTTTAACTCCTGAACAGAGTCTCTGAGCTGGTGAAAGAAACCCAACAGTGAGAAAATGGCTGTAGTTTTTAATGATGAATGCAAGGCCAGAAGTAGATAATTTCATTTAACATGGCTCTAAATAGTCAAGGGATTTAAACCCATGACTTATCACAACGTCGAGGGTTCGACTACAGCTGGAGTCCTTTGCTGCACTTCATCCCCTCTTTATCTCCCCTTAAAATATTCCACTCTCTTACCACAAAATATTACGGAAAAACATAAGTGGGGCAAAAGTCTAACCAAAACATTAAGTTTACTGTTTGCAGAAAAAGCCCAACGAGATGCTACAACTTATGTTCAAGAGGGTCCCGATAAAACATTATATTCACAACATAATCTATATACATGGTAGGTGAAGCACGGGAGAACATAAAACACAAGGGAACAAAACACTCTCGAGAAAATATGATGCCAGAAAGAATAAAGCAAATCTTTATTATGTTGATGTACAACAGTAGAAAAAATATTGAAATTAACATTAGCGCATTAGAACTTGATTAGATATTAAAACATTTTTTTAAGACCAAATCATATTTTCCCCCAAAATGTAACAGCTATGATATTTTGATGTAGCGTTTTCAGCGCTGACATGCTGTGAGTAAATAAATGATGTTGAGAAATGGATGAATGACTACAGATGGATAAATGAATGAAAGCTACACCAGCAGCCGGGCCTGAGAGAGAGATTTTCAGTGTTGTTGTTAACAAAAGAATAACCGTGTATGAGGCTGAAGATTAGACATCAGACATAAGGTTGGTGGATCGAAAAGATAAGCTTTATCGATCCTCAGTGGGGATATTAAGCCAGTGTTGCAGGAAATTAAAACAGGTCCAAGTAAAAGAAACTAACTTTCACAGAGATATGTTGTAGAAAGCAACGTCAGGAATTGATTGCTCCTTTTTCTTATTTCAGGTTTGGTATTAATGACAAGCCACAGGCAGCAGGATCGTCACTCTCACTAATACTCCTGCTGCAGCGTCATACTTTAAACAATATTTGAACAATAGTTTCAGCTCTGTTTTACATCTCTCCCTTACCTCTCACTAAGCAGCCAAGGATCCAAATGGGATTTAACAGTTTTCTTTCAGCAAAAAATTGCTTTGTTGGCAGCCTGTGAAAACTGTTGGAACTCACCACAAGGCAATCACCATGTGGCCACGCTATTGATTTAGCTATTTCTGTACAATCAAATACTAACAAGTTTGCAGCCATGAAAAACTTTTTCGTTCCTCCAACAGACAGTGTTACTCCTGGTGGAAGGTCAAGGAGAGGTGTGTTCAGATGAGTCATTAATGAAATATTTCAGACTCCTATGCCTCCCATTATAACAATAAATAAAAATATCTGTCAACCCTAGACCCTTCACTGAGATTTATGAACAAAAAAGCAATTAAAGAAACCATGTGATGAGATAACAAAACAGGGGATCCCCTTTAAGTATAGTCACAATGTCATGAATAGTTAGAGGAGAAAACAATTATTAAGTGTAAAAATGCATTGACTGACATTAAATCAATTTTATAGGACGTGGCATTTTTTCCTCCTTAGCTGTGAAGTTTCACAGAACCCTCTTCTTAAGAAAGAACGAGGCTGTACGTCAACATTTGGATCTTTAATTTTCAGCCAGACTGCAGCTGAGGCCAAGTAGAGCATGAGAAGAGGGACCATCTGAGTTTTATTATGCAGCAAAAAAGAGTTGAAGAATGATCTGTTTCGGTGTGTTTCTGAACTCCACAATGAACCTGTAATACACCCTGACACTGAAAACCAAACAGGAAATGGCCGGCAGGCATGACCTTTTGAAGAAAGACAATGATTGCATTTTCATTATTAACCACTAAGTAGCAACGTATAGAAGCATCAGTCTTTAAATACATTTCATCAATAGCACAGTTCTTGTAAAATGCTTATGCATGTAATTAACATGCATTTTTGATTATCACATGGTGCCCATAACATTAGCCTGTTTCAGCGTCCAAATGTACAGATGGTGGGATCAGGGAGAATTGCCAGCACTGCCCTTTGGTAGTTTGACTCTCATCATATTGCAGAGATGAATAAGTCATACAAGGCAGCTCTGCCATCTCTTCTGTTTCACCTCAGGGGGCAAAAGACTGCTGAAGTTGCCTGGAGCTCGTCCAGTTTCGGGCACTAAGCCTCCCTGAATAAGAACCCATCTCTGTAACAGTGCAGCACCAGTAGAGATTGTCCTTATCCCTGACATACGCTCATCTATCAGCAGGGTTTCCAGCAGGAAATCCTATTATTAACAATTCACTTCAGGTCTGACCAATTTTTGTACAGTAACTACAACAATTTATCGTCATGTTTGCAGGATTGTTGCTTATGTTATCTGCCAGTGTTATAACAACAGTCTAATATACTGACAGCCCATTTAAAACAAACAACGTGGGCTGTTCCTTCATTTATACCGCACATACTAATTATGTTCTACTGATTTTTCACTGTAAAAGCTCAGTTGGAGGTTTAATCCAAATAGAATTCATAAACACAATGAAACATTAATTATGTGCGATGGTTTTGGGCTAAAACCAAACATCTTGGCTATAAAGTATGACAGGAAACATCTATCTATACATCCATTCAGCACCATTTTATGTTAAAACATATGGGAAGCAGCTGCAGGATGCCCAAGAGCGGTTTGCCCCCCCCAAAAAAAAACAAGAAAGAAAAGAAAAGGCTTTTGAGCTGAGAGACAAAAATTATCTATGTAGAGGAGTGAATGATAGACTACCTTTTGCTTTACTGACAAATCACGATGAAGCAGAATGTAATCTGCAATCTTCTTATTTTTATCCTCCAAAGCTTCACTTCTCTAACGATTTCACAATCATGTGTTAAGGCAGGCAGGTATTTCACCGTCCTCCACTGAGAGAAGAAGTGAGGTGACCCCCGAACAGGACCAGTGCTGAAAGAGCCTCCAGATGTGAAAGCTATTTGAGCCCAGAAACTGTCTGACTTGAAGAGAAAGTGAGTAGTACTTGGAGAGTAGTGTTCCATTTCATTATTTACATCTGCCTCGCTCTTTCTCTCGCTTATCATCTATCATCATCATCCCATTTGTACTAAGCAGGTATACAATAAATTAAAGAACTTATTTAAAAATTAATCAAATAATAATAACTAATTAAAAACGGACTGAATATTTTTCCAACTTTACATCATAACCAAATCACTGTAAAGCATCAATAGCAAATATTTAATGTAGCACATGCTCAAGAGATATTTGGAAAGCAAATGCACTGGCTTTAAATCTACACTCAGTCGCCAGTTTATTAGAAACACCTTGCTAAAACTATTGCAGTCTAATGCAACAGCCATGAAATAAATCCTCCCTTTATGAAGATTATAATGTTCAGTTTTAGTTTGGACCTCTTTTAGAGAAGAGTTGATTAAACTTTTTGGTTATTTTGGAAGTTGCGGTTTGTGGTGCAGTGTGGAGGTCTTTCATTATGTCCAACCTATTTATATAAATTAGAGAGTAATTAATGGAAACACCTTTCAGTATAATGCAATACAATTCAATGGTTGGATTAACACCTCTTTCATAATAGTAGGATTTATTGCAGGACTGTTGCATGAGACTGTGTTCGCTAGCTGTACCTACTAAACTGGAAAACCTCCACTTTTCAACACAGCCAGTGGGACTTTTACTTGCTTTACTTGTACACTTGAGCAATTCATTTTTCAACCGGAAAGACACTTTCATTTCAAGACTAGAAAAACTTCCCATTAGACCCTCAGCAGCCTAAAAAGAAAGTATTAGGAAAGGAAAGCCCACATATTTCAGAATGTACAAAGAAGAAAGAAAGGTAATAAAAGAGAACAAAAAAAGAGAAAACATGAAATAATATGCCAGAGAGAGCTCAGTGATGAGATAGGGTGTGAGGGACCGATCTCTAGTGTATTACTTACAGTGTAGAGTTCATTTGTCACCTTCACCAGCTCCTCATGCATCTGGATCCCGATGTCCTTGCTCTGAAACACAGCAAGCAGGAAGAACAGGGGTCAGTCAGGCTGACACTTTGGTGTATCTTTACAGCAATTGGATGGATTGCTACCGAAACAGATACAGATAATCAAGGACAGTAGAAGATGAATCCTTTGGTGAATTCCCAACTTTCATCTAGCACCACTGTCAGGTCAGAATTTCCACTTGTCCAACTCTTAAATCCATGAAAAGAGACCTCTGAAATGAAAGACTGACACTTTAATGCTCACCAGAGGATACTTGTGTTATCCATCCAACAATTATGTTATGTGTATAACAGCCTCACATGATACTTTTAATAGAAGACTTGTAACACAGAGCAGAGTGGGGGAAGATATCCTGACTGAGAATGTTGTCATATTTGTTTTTATTTGCCATGACTGTTCTATTGGGTCATATTAATTGAATTCTAATTTTAAAATACAATTTTATTATTATTTTAAACTACAAACAAAACACAGTCATTTCTCTACTTCCTCATCTCGCCCGCTATTCCTACCAGACAAACATGAAACAGACTGCATGAGTAAAATAAAGGAAATAAGAAAGGCACTGCTTTCAAAAATGAACTACAACTGAGGCTCACAAATTCATTGCACAAGGTACAAGCAATTGCAGTGTTGTGGGCTTTGGATTTCTTAGTGTAGTTAAGTTTACATGATCACAAGAACTCACTGTACTTGTCTACTTGTTGTTGAACATCAATGACATATAACTGTGAGCAATGCACCATGCACATTTAGTTTCCTGTGATTATTGCACCTTATGTGGCACTCATATTTACACTTCTGAAAAGTCTATTATCTGTGTGGGTTCATATGTGAAGTGTGTCAAGGGGTGAAAACGTGTGTGACATCCTCTGGCAAAGTAAAACACAGTCTTATGATGTTTCATTGTGCTCTACGGACACAAATAAATATCATTTATGTATCAAGAGGAAAAATAAGTCCTATATCCAGCTCCTTCTGTCATTTTAATAGTGAAAAGATTGCTTAAGGCATTTCTCTCTGCCACCATTTTAATTTGTTTTGTTTGGAATCTTACTGAAGAGATGCAGCGAGTGCCTCACAAGCCACACAGTTAATTTTTCTCACAGATTTCAAAACACATGCACATTCATTTTTTCACAGTCATCTCACCACTCAGCACGCATTGTGATAAGAAACACACCTGGACTGGGAAAAGAGAAATAACTGACTGAGTGATTGCAATGACGTCTGTTTGTGTGGAAGAGAGGCATAGAGCCTTTATTTGAAGACTTTGAGGTGAGAAGATGCACCAACTGTGCCATCATATCTCAGTAGTGTGATGGTCTGACACGTAAAAAAAATAAAAGAAGCAACACCTCTTAATTTCACAGAGTTATACGGAGTTTTTATGTTTGAGGACAGGCAATACAAAAACCATCAATACCATCAGAGACAGAAAACTCTATAATCCCTGTGCTAATCAGACCAGTTTTTAAAACTCCCAGTTATTATTTACATCCTAACTTTGGGGTCTCTGGTTTGGTTTGTTGTGGTAGATTTGATTTAGTGGATTTTCAGTGTAAAAACGTAATTCCTAAGCTTAATTCCTAATCAAATATTCCCACTGCGGGAGCCATAAAAGAACAGATTAATTGATGAGTTTCGGGATAGGTGCATCAGGTCTCATCGGGTTAATCAGCACATAGTTGAAGGTGACTGAAAACAGTTTGTGACTGCTAAGGTAGCTTGTTTTTATATACAGTCTATGGTTGCAGCAGTTGTTATTCATGATTGTGTATGTTCCTGTTTATTTGTTTACTATTGGGAATATTTTTGAGTTTAACAGACAGTAAGAAGTTCAACAGGAGAAATAAATGAACTGAGTGTTAAACTAGAACATTTGTCTGGACTATGTTTCTTTGAAGGCGACCTAAAAGCTGACTTAAAGGAAATAAAAATTAGCCTACTAACACATCAAAACAAACCTGCTAGTCATACTTGTATGTACAGGTGGTGGGCGGGAAGGAGAAACTATTAAAAGCAAACAGGTCAATAAAATGAAGACCATGTTCATGAGTTAAACAATGACACTTGTCAGTGGGAAATTGACAACTGACAATTGTCTGACAACTGACAATTAGATGCATGCAGCTAATTATGTTAGACAGGTGGGCTGGTGGTGTGCAGCTAACAATATCTGATGTCTCGCATGCTAAATACTACAGACTGTGAGATGCTTTTAAATATGGCAATAGCTATTTAAAATAGCAGAAACAGTTCTGTAAACCCCCTGTGCTCACCACCTTTGTGTCAGTGGCTGACTCAACAAAGTGACTCAGCAAGATGCATCATGGCCAATACACATATGAATCATAATGAGAAGTATCATTTTCTGATCAATATCAGTGTGACAAAGAGGAGCTGTGCTGAAAGAACACCTACCGTTTGTGAACAAAGACGGGTAATTCATTCATGCACACACGCACTCACACACACATCCCAACTGAAACCACACCTACCTACTCTTCCGAGGGATTCATACACAGATGAGAGTTACCATTTTTGTCCACACCCTGCTTAGCTATAATAACTGTGCTTGAAAAAAACTTGCTACTGGTGAGTCAGAAACTTAAATAATAATAAAAGAGAGAGAAAAGAAATCTTGCTCCAACACTAAACTAGATTGTAAAATGTACACAGACAAGATAAGACAAAGTAACCTTAGTAATACAGGAGGGCTTTGTTGTTTTTACTTTGTTTTTATCTGGAGTGCAGGCATTAAGTCCTACTCATACAAGCATCGGACTGAATGTGATAAGTGGGGGAAATCCGTGGAGGGCTCCAGCAGCTGGTGAATGGCATCGGTATGCATCAGCTGCTCTGAAGTGAGACAGAGACTGCCGCATGTACTGCAGAGGCACGAGGGGAGCAGGGAGGGTTCAACCAGCGAGTGAACGACTGTGATGCAACACAATGTAAGAGCTGTGGAAGGTCATATTGTAGCAGACCTTATAGAAACGCCTGTGAATATTCTTAAAGTCTTTCCTCTATATAAGGCAAAAAGTACCATAGTTGCACTTAATTCAATTTATTAATTTATTCTCTTTGCAATTAATTTATACTGGGAGTCATGGAGCGCCGAGCAGACAGCAGGGAAACCTGCCTTCTGTACATTCACATATGTCACTCCTACTGCAACTGCATTTTTGGGAATATTCAGTCTTTGGAAAATACTCTTGCTTAGAACTGCTCTAAATTTAGGTTCAACCCAAAAACAAACAGCTGCACAGACTATCAAACGACCATATATCATAACATACTGAACACAACGTGAACACACATGTAAATGAGATAAAATATATCATTAACATTCCCACTATAAGCCACAGTTTTGGTAGATGTTTATATGTTAAACAAGCCCTTGATCAAGTTTTTGTCAACAGCTGTACTTTTTGTCCTTGATCACCTTTGCATGTACAACAGTCATCCAGTGGTCTTTCATTTATTTCAGTTTAACGTTTTCAATTTTCTCCAGGGCTCTGTGACATTTTTGATACATTATTCATTGTCTCCCAATACATCTGCCAGCAAGCTGCGGCTGAGTCATCCATTCATAGTTTCAAATATAGAGAAAGCTACCTGAGGGCACCTGACTTAAAAAGGATGGAGTGTTTCTTCCTTTTCAGCTCTGGCACTGCTTCACAGGCATCCACGAAAGCACACACATACACACACACACACACACAGTAATATGTGAATGGAGACAGTGGAGCTCACGTACAGGAAGGCATGCAAGGTGCAAACAGGGTTCTGATGTTTGGAGACCTCAGTCGTCTCTGCTATGTGCTGACTGTGAACCAAATGTTACTCACAGGGTGTTGGGCCAGGGGGTCTCAGCTTCACTTTTCCCAATACTATATGGACTGCTCTGCAGGCTAGACAGAACTCATACACCTTCTATTAACTCTGGAACTCTGGAGACTGGAACAATCTACCAATTTTCTTGACATCTTTGAAGTATCTAGGTTCATTTAAGAATGCTCTTATCATTCACCTTACAACAGACTGCTCCTGTTAATTATTGTTACTTACTGTTATACTCGACTGTTTTTACTATTAGTGTTGGTGTCTAGAGTTTGTGACATGTGCAAGGTACATGAGTGAATGTGTTTTTATTGTTGTTTTTTTTTTTTTTTTTTTTTTTTGTATTCTTGTGTTTGATGTTTGCTGTATATATTGTGTAATTTTATATTATTGTGTTTCTTTTGTCAGGACCCCCTCGAAAACGAGATGGTACATCTCAAGGGGTTTTTTAACCTGGAAATAAATAAATTTCTCGAAACTCCTTGTGGGCTCAGACAGTGCTCAAAGCACCACGTTTCTAGGGGCTACCATCAGTAGGCAAAAGGTAGAGAAGCAGCTTTATTTGAGCCGATGCTGCTTGTCCCTTTCAGTTTTAACCAAGGCAAAGCAAAATTGCTTGGTATTTGTATTTTCCTTCTCTGACATTTTATGCACTAGTGATGAGAGGGTAGTAGTAAACAAAGAGGGAAGGCTGATAGCCTCACTGACCTTCTTGAACAGGCGGATGACGTCCTCGCTGATCTGGGCCAAGCGGACGATGACATTGTTGGTGTAGATGTCGCTGAGTGTGGCATGGTCGCGGCTCTCTCGCCTTGTCTGGTTCAGCAGCAGGTACCAGCAGTTTACTGAGGACAGCAGGTGCTGGTCTTTTCTGAACAGTAAACAGGAGAAATACATGACTGTGAGAATGCCAAATCTGGATAATATGGACAGGTGGTAATACATTTTTCCAGTCATTCGGTCATTCACATAAAAGAAAATCAGTTTTATGTAGAACAAAACAGAGCTAAGAGTATATATATATATATATGTGTGTGTGTGTGTGTGTGCTCGTGTGTGTATGCTTAATGCTAGCTTGTTTAGCAGGTAGCTAGCTTGTTTAGCAGGTAAAATGTGCATGTTTATATTAGCATTATGTTGTTTTTTTGGCAAGCTGTGGAGACATTTCACAAAAAAACCCAAATGTCAGCCTCATGGTGGTGCTAGAGGAAAGGTCATGATGATTCATCCTCTGGGGACCACCTAAGTAATAATTGTTGAGATGTTTCAATCTGGACCACAATGGTGGACTGACAGACAGACAATGAGCCTTTCTAAAAATATACTTAGTTATTTCTTTTCCAATAACTAGATAGTTATTTGTAGAATTACAACGATACTACACAGTTAAGTCCAAAACATGGCCAAATAAGTAATAATACTGTTTGGCTAAAGGGGAAAGCATTTGAAGTTATTATTAAAGTAAACAATATACCTACAGTCATGATCTGCTAAAAAAAAGACAACTGTTGTGGCATAAAATACCACAAAGTTTCCTTCTTTCTTTTCTTTCTCGATTTCCGCCTCAGTGAATGTCTTCCTCCCTTACTCCATCACTGCTTTTCTGTTTTCCACCACACTCCAAACAGTGCTACGGTCTAGTAAAGGCAACAACTTGTTAAATGTATAATGCTTGTGACCATAATGACCAGAGAGTCATGGGCCCTGATTGCTGCATAATCAGTTTAAACTATCTCCGCCTCGGGTGCTTTCAAACAGACAGACCAAGGCACATAGACATCGTACCAGGCACACACACACATACACAATCTCTTTAAACCCATACCCATGTCTGGATCCTATCTGAGCATTAATCAATCAACCAGCCCCAAGAAGGAGGCACAGAAAGAGACAGAGAGAGAGGAAATTGAGAGCAAAGGAGGGAGAGAGCAAGAGCAGGGTGGGGGATATGGTTTCACTGTGGAGCAGAAAAAAGGCAATGAGCAGCACCAACATCAAAGAGCCCCCCTTCAGAGTGCTTCTATAATGCTAATCACATCTAATGAAGCTGATATCTAGCTACTCCAGAGTGCTTTCCCCATTATTCCTTTACTTAACTCTGGCTCTGAACGTACTTGTGTCATGCTGACACCAGCACATTGTACTCATAACATCAGTGAGGGGCAGAAAACAGGATGGCATGTGTTCATCTGGCATGTGAACTTCATCTATTCGTTTATTTATTACTGGGCCTGCATCTTCAATGACTGAGAACGGTGTCCCGAGATGCGCTTTGTCTAAAAGGGGAGTCAATTAATATGCATTTACAGAAATGTAATGGTTATTTGAAAGAGCTGAGAATATCCAGCATGATGAGATGAACCCAACTGACCGACTATGCAAAGGATGGGTAGGATTTAGGTTTTACTAACAATAAAGGACCCTATTGTAGACTAAATTCTCCTTCACTCCTTTGGGATGGCCTATTTCTACTGTCTCACCATCGCTCATTTTGTACCAGTTCTGCTTGACTGACCTATCTGCCTTTTAGGGATGCAGCTCCTCTGTGTATAATTGCTGCATGTGGTTGAGAGGTTTAGGGAACTAGCACCTCTACTCTCTGCTAATCCCTAAAAGTGGTCAGAGATGCTTCATCACATCCCTGAGCACAACCAGACTCCCATTTTAGATGGGGTTTTTTTTATCCTCCTCAGCTTTCCACGCAAACGCTGTTCTCTGTGGACTAGAGCTAAATCTGCTGCTTAAGTGACTTTTTCCTTTTACATTATAAAGGTGTTGCACTTGACTGGAGTACCAGGTTATTTACTTTTCGGGCCACACTCATAATGTCAGAAAGTAACCTACAATTTTGAAATGTATAGGCCTTAACGGTGTTTGATCAGCAGGAATTACACATAAAAAACATGTGTTTATATTGCACCAAACAGAACTAAAAGTCTCTAGCAATGCTAGCACTTCTGTTAGGCACAGCAATGCTTTCAGCGAAATACTAAATCAGCATGCTAACATGCTCACAATAACAATGCTAATATGCTGATGTTTAGCAGGTATAATGTTTACCATGTTCACCATCTTAGTTTAACGAGTTAGCACGCTAACATTTGCTATTAGTTTTCTGCAGATAATTCACTGGATAAATGAAAATTTTGACCTCCTGGTGGCTCTACTGCATGGCAATCCATTCAATAATTGTTGAGATATTTCAACTACAGAATAAATTGTTGTTCGGAGGTATCACTACCTATTCATGCATCAACTTAAACTTAATTTTAGAATTCTTAAACTGAAGTTTAAGAAGCGATGATAATTTTGGGGAACAAAATCTAATTTTAGGAATAATAAGGCCTGAACGCCTCGAAGACAGAAACAGTCAAACGGCCCAAGATTTTTCCATAGTCGCTGCCCTCATTTCACAGGAATTAGGAGCAGAAGGTCAGTAATTAGGCCTGTGTACAAGGCGCACCTACGGGAGCTGTTTTAACACAGTAATAAATGTAGCTCCTTGATATTTTTTATGGGACAGAGTGACTACTTTTCCTATACCAGCTCTTATTCAGAGACCTGTCTCCGCACTGATTTCCCGTAAAATGAGTATCACTCGAGAGCCTGTGGGTCAATTAATTTAGAGGGATTCAAAATGGTTGGTTTTGGATGGCTCCATGCCCTCGGTATTTATACACAGGATATCATTAACATGCAGAAAGGCAAACGATGAGCTCTGAGAGTCTCTGGAGAAGTGAGAAGGAAGTGGAGGAGGAGAGACGAGTGCAGCTTTCTGCCATCCTATTACATCTGTCTCATCCTGCAAAGCACTGCCTGACTGTCTCCATGGTTTTTACAAAGTCTGCATGCTTCACTGTCCCTGTGAGGCTGTGAGACTGTGAGACATACATACAGTGTAATCTGTGAATGCATGGAGGAGTGTGAAGAATATCAGATTCAGAGACAGTGGAAGTGAATAGGGAAACAAAGAAGAAGAAGTGTATGGTTTGACAATATTGCAAAAATTAGGGATAAACTGATAGCAAGCTTTCTCCATAACGTGCATACCCTGAGCAGGTAAGCATTGTAAAGAACAATGCACATGCTTTAGTCATGGCTGTACTGGATGCCACCATCTAATCACCTAGAGCCTACGATGGTGTCTGGGCCAGGATTTCCAGAAGGAAGTGTGTATTTATCAAACCAGGACTCGGCTCTGTGAAGGCCTTTAATCCCCTCCACACTGACTGCCTGCTGCTTATCAATGAAACAGCCAAGGAAAAGAAGACTGAGCCAAACACAGTTTCAAAAGACAAGGGCAAGTGGGCACATGATGCCAGCTTTGCCATTCAAATTTGCTTTGCCCCCGTTTTCAAGCAGGGTTTCAATATGCTACATTTGTGTCTTTTCTTGTGAGGAGACACACTGCCAACATTTGATAATGCACAGCTGCACAGACACAGAGGCAGGGTGTGCTATATCATATAATTCACGATATATCAATATATAAATAATTTTTTATACAATCAAATAAATTCATATTGTGATGACGGCAATATTCCGACTTGTTGATGTAATGACCCCATACTGTTACACACCGCAACAACAATCATGGCTGATGGCGAAAGTAACATTGCTACTGGTTCTTCCAAGAGGAGTTTCTTCCAAAGATGGGAGCAACTTCAATAGTGTGGACGTGGTTGATTACAAAAGATCAGATCTACAACAAACCACAGTAATATGTAAGAAGTACAAGAAGACTGAAACAACAAAAGGGGGCAATACAGCCAACTTATTTCACCACCTCAAGCAGAAGCACCATTTTGAGTGCGAGGAGAGCCAAAAAGCCTGTGAGGAGAGTTCAAGAACTATCATGAGTTCTAAACCCAAAATATTGTTCTGTATTTTGTTATATCGTCAAGATAGGGCTGGGCAATATGGCCAAAAATTATATTATGACAAAAAAATTCATATAATTTGATATCAATAATTGTCAAGATAACAAGAAAGAATTTCATCAATAAAGTATTTCTGATTCTGATTCTGATTCATCAAATCATTATTCCTTTCGCTTTTACTGATTTTTGCTCCTGAGTGAAAGTTGAAGAAACCAGATGGTTAATTGTGGTTCTATTTCATTCTTCCTGACCACCAGAGACAGTGCTTAAGACTGGATGTTATCCGTCTCGCGCACGCGCAGGTCGAGTATTTAATATCAACGAAGTCACCTGTGACCTGGGATGATGCGGGGCGTAGCTAGTGTAAGCCCACGTCATCAGGAAAAATGTCCCTTGATTCTTCTCGTAAATCCGCGAATGCAGGTTGAGTTGAAGGAAGGAAGAGAAGAGAATAGCCGTCATATTGTCGCTAGAAGCCCTGCTACCACATGGTTGGAGCTACAGTTTCATTCCCCGCTTTTTGTGCTCACTTTGATCTGTTATTTTGGGTGTTTTCGTTCCTAGATAACAGTTATTGTTGTGAAAATATATCTATAAAAGCTGCAAAAATATGCAGGGTCCCACCATGTTAGGGACACATGTTTGTCGCTCCTGCATGGCTATACTGCTGGCTCCAGATGGCCATGATGAATGCCCCATGTGCCTCGGTGTTACTCACTTGAGAGAGGGGCTGTCCGACAGTCAGTTTTATGCCGTGGGAACTGAAGCTAGCTCGGCTAGCGGAAGTGGAAGGACTGCAGCTTGAAGGCCAGTTGCCAGCATCTGGTGTGGCCTCACAGGTGCGGAGTAGACATAGTCACCCCCCACTTTCAGGTGCCCCCCTTAGAAAGAAAGCCAAGAAGGTGGATAATTTGGCAGCCATGGTAGACACACTAGCCTCAGAATTTGCTGAGATTAAGGGGTTGCTCCTTAACCTTCAGCCAGGCGGGGGGGCTGCATGGACTGCCCAGCCGGGAGCCCCACCCTGTCTACGAGGGCTTCCTGCAGCCAGTTTTGCGAGGACAGACCTGGGCAGGGAGAAGTGGAAGCTTCCACTCGTGCTTCTGACACCGGTTCCCAGTAGACTGGGAGTGGGTCCAGAGCAGGCTCAGAGGTTGCCCGTGCCACAATTAAGCCAGTGGTCCGTATGGCACTGGCACGCTTGGGCTTGGATGAAGCACCAACTGCAGGTACCACAGCTAGTGCATTCTTTAGGCATCTCCCACCTCAGGCGAGTTTTTCTGTGCCACCTTCCCAGCCATACATTGAGGAGCTCCACAAATGCTGGCCAGACCCCAAGGCTTTTTCTCACCACACAACTGACGGCAGGGCCTTGGCTGCCATGCAGAATGCCAGCAGTTACGGGATGGGCCAGATACTGTGCCACTGAAGTGTTGAGACTGGATGCTCGCTCTCCTAGGCCGCAGTGTCGCATTACGGATGACTTCCTGGTGAGAGGTTATGATACAGCGGCGCGCATGGGCCGTATTGGAAACTCTTTTTCCCACCTGATATTAGCTCTGATTGGCCCAATCCCCGCTTTTGGAGCCAGGCAGGAGGGCCCTGCGCACTCTCCCTGTAGTACCAGGGGAGCTGTTCGGCCCAGCAGCACCGCAGGCTTTGGAGCAGGGAATCCAGGCTAACCAAACTAGGCAGCAGTTTGCTAGCCTTCAGGGGCCTACACCCCTAGTGAGACAGCGGCCTTCACAGGGTTATGGCAACAGTCGCCCTTGGATGCCAGCTCGTCCCGGTGGCTACCCACAGGCTTCACAATCCTTCGAGCGGTCAGATCACCGCCCTCAGGCGCCAACACGGTTTGCGCCTCAGACGCAGAGGGGTCGGGGGTCGGGGATCCGAAGGGTCGGGGGAGCAGACCCTGAGGGCCCGCGGCCGGCTGTCGGATGCTTCTCCCAGCAGCACCTCAGTTGCTGGGAAAGCTGCACTACAGACCCTTGGGTGGTGGCCACACTCTCCCGAGGGTACAATCTTCAGTTCCGACGCCAGCCCCCAGTTTTCAGTGGGATCAGACTGACCACAGTCACCAATTCCACAAAGTCTCAGGCACTGAGACAAGAAATATCAACCCTCCTGGAAAAGGAGGCCATTGAAAGAATAGATCATCAGACACAGCAAGGTGGGTTTTACTCAGTTTATTTTATGATTCCAAAAAACGAGGGTGGAGGTGTAGCAGGACACTGCCTCCCTTCTGTCATGTGACAAGGTTGGGCCTTACCGTCAATTATGCTAAAAGCTGTCTGATACCCAGCCAAAAGGTGGTGTTCATTGGATTAACCCTGGACTCCTGTCACATGCTGGCCTTCCCAACTCCATGGCAGGTAGAGGCCATACTCCAGCTTCTCCGTCATTTCCAGAGGGACAGGAGGTTGAGGTACAGCCTTTTTCTCACGTTGATGGGTATGTTGACCTCTGTCACAACAGTGGTGCCACTGGGCCTCCTATATTTACGACCCTTCCAAATTTGGATCAATGGCCTCCATTTAGATCCACAGTTACACAGATCCAAGAGAGTAGGGTGTCCACCCAATGCCTACTAGTGTTACGGCCATGGAGAGATGGGGCATATCTGTCCAAGGGCATCTCACTGGGGTTGATCCCATTGTGTCGGGAGGTAGTGGTAACCGATGCGTCGCCCACAGGGTGGGGGGCAGTGTGGCAGCACAGGACAGTGAGTGGCCTGTGGACGAGCCAGGAAAGGATGAAGCACATAAATGTACTCGAGCTCCAGGCTATCATTTTGGCACTGCACGAGTTCCTGCCGTATTTGAGAGGCAGGCATGTTCTTGTTTGATCCGACAACACGTCGGCTGTCTACCATGTCGGCCACATCGCTGCAGGTGGCACGGCGACTCCTGGTATGGGCTTTCCCCCGCTTGGCCAGCCTCAAGGCCATGTACTTGCCGGGGCCACAGAATGTGGTGGCAGACTACCTCTCCCACCAGACGCCTCCCGCGGGGGAGTGGAGACTCCACCTGGGGGTGGTAGAGGAGATATGGGGCAAATATGGCACAGCAGAAGTGGACCTGTTTGCCTCAGAGTCCACAACCCACTGCTCCCTTTGGTTTTCACTGGGGGAGGAAACGAGTCCATTGGGAAAGGATGCCCTGGCACAGCCGTGGCCAGATTGTCTCCTCTATGCCTTTCCGCCATTCCCACTGATAACTGTGACGTTGCACAGGGTGCAGCAGAGCAACCACAGGCTCCTGTTGGTGGCCCCGAACTGGCCAGGGAGACTCTGGTTTCCAGTGATGCACAAGCTTTTAGACGGGGTCCCTTGGTGCCTTCCCAGGAGGCAAGACCTGCTGTCGCAGCTGGGGGGCCACATCTGGCATCCGAGCCCGGAACGCCTGCAGCTATGGGTGTGGCCCTTGAGGGGCTTGACTCGATCCTCGAGTCGTGTGACCAGGCCGTGATCCAATCCATTAGGGACTCCAGAACACCTTCCACCAGGGCACTTTATGCCAACAGGTGGAAGATTTTTTCAGAGTGGTGTAGAGCTCAAAAAGTAGCTCCTGAAAAGTCTTCTGTGCCGATAATACTGCGGTTTTTGCAGTCTTTGCTAGAGAAGAAGCTCTCTGCTTCAACCCTTAGGGTCTATGTGGCTGCAATTTCCGCCAGTCATATTAGAGTGGATAACCAGACGGTGGGGTCTCACACCCTGGTGACCCGGTTCCTTAAAGGAGCCCAGCGACGGAACCCCCCACGAGCTATCATGGTCCCCTCTTGGGACCTGCCTTTCGTACTGGAATCCCTTCGTCTCCCTCGATGTCTATGAAGATTCTCAGTCATCCAGGTCATAGTTATCCAACGAAGGTTAAAATCAAGGGCAACTGGACTTGGTTGAAGATACTGGAAGATGTTT